>NW_026706234.1:0-238062 GCF_029867415.1 Vicia villosa
GTTTTGATTTTGATTAATATCGTTATATTTTTATTAAATTATATGAATCTCTCACATCCACATGATTACACCATGACATTTTCATTTAACAAACACAGATACAACTAAAACTGAAAAATAAATTAAATTTAAAATAAAGTAGTGTTATCTAAAGAAGAAGAGAGAACATAAAAAGTGATTAAGTTATTATTAGTCTTTTTTAGAAGAAGAGAGAACATAAAAAATGATTAAGTTACTATTAGTCTTTTTTAGAAGAAGAGAGAACATAAAAAGTGATTAAGTTATTATTTCTGTTTATATTTTGTATAATTTCTACAATGTGATATTATTTGGAATTTAAGACATTAAGCATACTTTTTTTAAAATGAGTTGAATTTGAGAGAGAGGGAGAGAGAGAGAGAGGTATTTATACATTCTTGCGTGTGAGCGCTAAAATAACAGAATAATAGTTTATATTTTGACCTATGTGCGTACCAAAAAGAGAGGACAAACAAACACAGAGATATACACACATTTATTTTTCTCTGTTGTGCGCATTAAAAAAAGAGAATAGACGGACAAGGAGATATACACACATTTATTTTTGTGTGTTGTGCCCATAAAAAAGAAGACAGACGGGCACAGGAGTACCCGTCTGAATGCTAATCAAATATAAAAGAAATGTCTTATGTAACATCCCAATTTTTATTTATTCATTTAAATAATTATTTTATTTAGTAGTTATTTATTTAATTATTATTTTGTGTGATAATTATTCATTTGTGTGATATTATGCTAATTGGGTTATTAGAATTAGTGAATAATGAGATAACCGCTATTAGGTCTAATTAATTGGAATAGAAATAATAAGAGATTGGGTAGCTAAGCCCATTAGAGTAAAGAAAGATAGTAAGAAGGATTATGTTTAGTCTCTCATATATTAATTTTGGAAGAAGAAAAGAGAGAACTCAAGAGAAGAGAAAGAGGAGAAAAAGGGAGAAAGTGAGGAAAACCTAGAAGGAGATGATTTAACCTAAGGTAAGGGGGGGAATCCTCATTATTGTGGGTATATATGTATGCAATGGATAGTTGTATGCTTAGGATTCTTCATCTCTCTATTTCATAATTTTCAAAATGTTAGGGTTTGTGTAGAATCCATGAGTTTTATTAGGAAGATCCTAAAGTCCCACATTGGTTGAAGATAGAGCATTGAAAAAGTATATATAGAGGGTCACTCCTCACTTTACCAACCGGTTTTGTAAGGATGAGTTAGGTCAAACTCTAATATGGTATCAGAGCCTATCGATCGGACCATGGGCCGCCCACCGTTAATATCCACGCACCAAGCCCAAAAAGAGTGCTAGGCATGAGGGGGTGTATTAGGAAGATCCTAACGTCCCACATTGGTTGGAGATAGAGCATTGAAAGAGTATATAAAGAGGGACACTCCTCACCTTACCAACCGGTTTTGTAAGGATGAGTTAGGTCAAACTCTAATAAGTTTGATGTGAATCATATGTTAAATAACATGTATTATGTTTTTATGGACTGTTGTTGATGTTTGATTGGGATCCCATAGTCTGAAAAGGGTTTTTGAACGTAATTTGGGGAATTTTTTGTAACATGAGTCGACACATGTTAGTTTCGGTCGACACATACTATATAGTTTTATAAAAACAAAAGTTTGAAAGTTGTATGTGTCGATATGTAAGCTGATGTGTCGATACATGTCTTGAAAAATTCTGTTATGAGTCGACACAAAGCAGTATGCATTGACACATAGTGTGCTTTTTTCTAAAAATAGAGACTGGAATATATTGGGATTGACACGTATGAGCATGTGTTGATACATGTTGTTTTGAAAAATTAAAATTATGAATTATGAGCCAACACATGAGGGTTTGCATCGACACATACTGTTATGAAATTGATTTTTTTATACATAAATTGTTTTGGACATATCTTCGCTACCGTAACTCCGATTTAACTGCCGTTTGAAGCATTATGAAGCTAATGCAGTGATCTTTGTGATGAAAGTGAATGGGTTAGCACTAGATGACCTAATTATTATGTGGTTATGTAAATGACATGTAATTGTGTATGTGTATGTTATGGATTAATGTTATTTGGGAATAACATGTATTGGTATTGTGTATCATGTGCTAATTGTGATATATGAAATTGATGAATTCTAATTGTTATGCATTGTTATGATTGTTATATGAAGAATTTGTTGTGCAACATTTTGGTGGATAATTTGAATTGAGCGAATTATTGAGATATGCTTGGATAATTAAGGTTGTGTGATAATCTTAATTGCATATATTGTGAGTCTTGTTGCACACGCATTCATGGGGAGATGATACTCTAGTTGGCTTTGATCCTTGTGTGTAAATAGAGGCGTGGCTTTGTTCCTTTGTGGATTGGAAGCGGTGAACTAAATGCTTATATTTTGAGGGCTTTGGTCTTGTCCGGATCGGAAGCGTGGCTATGGTTCTTGAATATGGAATTGGGAACGGAGAGCTTAATTTTCACATGGTACCACATGCATGAGTTGCATTAATTGCATTTGGAGTCACATTGATTTTGCTATGTGATATTTGGATTAATGTGTGCTTATGTGATAATTGGAGATTTGTGTTATGTACAATAATTATAGAACTCATTAAATTATGAAGTGTGATGAATTTGTTGTATTGTAGTGTACTACATTCGATAGGTGATTATAGTATATGATATAATCATTGAAATTGTTGGTAGGTGATTATAGTATATGATATAATCATTGAAATTGTTTTGAGAAGTTATAATTCCGTTGCGATTTGCATACTTGAGAAAACATAAAGTTCGATATGTGTTATAATTTGATCATGTGCATGTTAATTGTATGTTTATGTTTGGTTTTCAATTGTATTGGAAACGACATGTGGCACCCTTTATTGTATGCATTCTATTTTACTTTGTGAATATATTTGTATATTTGGGGTTTAGAAAAGGGGTGTTACATCTTATATATATATATATATATATATATATATATATATATATATATATATATATATATATATATACATATTTTACTAAAATATTATATGTGAACGAATTTCATCCGTTATTAAAAAAGACGATAAAAAATCTTATCTACAGTAACTATTTCTAGCCGTTGCAAAACATTTTCAAAAAAATATATAGGCTACCGCAACAGCATATGAAATTTGTTGCCAATTACACTTTACAAGAACAATCTTTTTACCTCTTAAAAATTAGGCGTTGCCGTATAGACAAAATGTTGTAGTGACTTTTGGCTAAAGCAATATCATCAATGAACCCATCAGATGCATTAGCAACAAACATATCAAGGGTATTTATAGCACTAACCGCTTTATCCACATTCAAATCAATAATTCCAACCACTTTCTTATTCCAAATTCTCAACTTCACATAAGTCTTTGTTACAAGAAACATTTATTCACATAAGCTATTTTAATTAATAAAAAGTCTTATTGTTTTTATCTATTTAAACTATTTTTATTATAAAAGATAAAATAAAATTTAACTGTATTAGAACAAGCTTTAAATTATTTTTAAATTTTTTTGAATATAAATTGAAAAAAATCTTAATACTATTAAAATCAAAATATTAATTAAAAGTTTACATCCCCTTTCTTATGGAATAACATGGAAAAAAAGAAGATATTATTACATATCTTTGAAGGAAGATTGAACTTATGCTAATGCTATGTTGCAACTTGGCTTTATCTTTAAAGCATGATGCCATTTTCATGTTCGTTATTTGTTTGTTGGCTTTATCTTTAAGGGGTAACAAAAATATAGCTGTTAAGGAGTAGCAAAAGTACTGAAATTAACTTGGCATGTAATGAAAATAATCAAATAAATGACTGGTTGGAAATAGATGCCAAATCCATTTACCATTTTAGAAGGTTTAGCTCTAAATACCCCATTCTTGTACTCTTTGGATAATCTATCGGGAGACATCCATTTTTTATCCATGGTTTTACTAATAACTAAGCTAAATATAAACAGTAATTATCTCAATAAAGAGGGGTATTAAAAAAGAACAACTAATTACTTATAGAGAAGTCAGAAAATTCTGGAACCACACACTAATATTCTTAGAAATGATCCGAACTTCACTCTTTACAAGAGAAATCGGAGATGCATCAGCGGCGATGAAACCGGGTAGCAACTATACATACACAATTAGGTTCATTAATTCCATTTCAAATATGTTTAACTTAGATATAAATAGTATAAATATCATATCTCAATTTAGATATTGCTGTAGCGGGAAAAATCTGAGATCGAAGCCATTATGTTGACTCGACTCAATATTTCAGTGAAAGTCGCCACCGCGCTTTATTTTTTCCAAAGGAAAAGGGAAAAGAACGAAAAAAACCCAAAGTTTGTTTTTTAAAACAAAAAGAAGAGATCTTAGGTACGGGTGTTGTTTATACAAGGGGAAGGTTTTAAGCACCCCTCATATCTGTGGTACTCCACAGGAACGTTTTTGAAAATCTGTGTCGTGTGTGCTAAAAAAGGGTTTGTTTTATTTTTAAAATAAGCTCGGCAAGACGTTAAGCCTTGTGCCTACATACCTCCTCGGTGCAATGGAGAAGTCAGAGCTAATGTAGTTCCGCTTAAAAGGAAAAAGCGTTTTTTTAAAACGAATAAAAACTTTATCGTCGTCGGAGAGAAATACTCAGCCATTGATCTTGAGCATGAGAACAAACGAGTTCTTTGCATCGAAAATGAAAGAAGGGATCCAACTCGGATGGAAATCAACGAGTATGCCACTAGCTCTTTCACGCGGAAAAGATCTCATTTTATCAATCAATTTCAAAAATCGTGGGGTATAACCATTCGTTTCAACAATTAGTCGTGTCTAAACTTTTTGAAGAAAAGCCACTAAGGGCAAAAGATATTTTTAAGAAAAGGTTTTGAAAAGGTTGCAAACATAAGAAGGTTTTGTAAAAAGAAAGAAGATTTTGAAAATTAAAGAAGGGGAGGAGATGAAGAGGCTATCATATTGCGTAAAATAAAAGCTAAGGAAAAGAACGGTCTAACCGAAATAAGAAGCCAACACTTGACATTATGAGTCAAGGTAGATTTCCCATCCTTTGGACTTATCAACACTAAACCAACACATTATCACTTGGGGATCCAGATGAACTTATTGTCTTAGCACCACTTTGCATTAAGCACATTAAAATTCTGACGAAAATCGGGCAGAGTAACGGCTGTTTTCGGGTAAAATCCTTATATCAATGCCTTGGATTTAGCCATCAAGGACTTTCAAGGAAATACCTGCATGCACAAACAGACAACAATCCAATGCCAGACAGACAGAATAACAGCAGAGTAATAACGGCATAAGGGTCCAGAGGTACTAAGTCCATAAGTCCAAATCTCCAGAATGCTAGGGATAGTAACCAATAGTCCAAGAGAGAGCCTTAGGTGTTTTTTAGATTTTTGTTATTTATTAGTGTTTTAGCATAAAAAGTAAAGTATGGTCCAAGTGGACAAAAGAAAAATAGCGGAAGCATAAACATATGTCCAAATGGACAAAGAGAAAATAGCGGAATATAAACGTCCAAATGGACAAAGAAAAATAGCGGAATGTAAATATGATGAAATGATAAAATAAAGCGAAATATAAAGAGCAATATAATAAATTGCGGAAATTAAAGTTAGTTGTTAGATGTTAAAGATAACCATCTTGAAACTTGTCAAGTATGTTATCAAAATTAGTAATTAAGATCGATGGTGAGTGAAGGATGTTCTCGGATTTAAATTCAATGGACATTTATCAGAAGCTTGATAAAATCATAGCGACTACACGATAAACCTCCATAAGTCTTAAATCAACCGCATACAATTCTCTTCCATATTTGATCTTTTTTATTCGGGACACGAAATATTGCGCTATGTTAAGCAGATCGCCAAGTGATTTATGTAGAAATCACCCTACAACGAGGTCGGTCAAAACTTTATGTGCTAATGCATGCGAGAGAAGCGATATGTAGATCACTCTCCGAAAGCAATACCGCACGAAAAGAAAAAAGGTAGCGATCTAGTCTTTACCAAGAATCCATAGAATTCTCAAGGTGTTAAGACTTTCATCAATCAAAAGAAAAAAGAAGGAGAAGAAGAATAAAATGCATAAAAGATAATCAACTCACACTATCATTAATATCATTCATCTAATATTATGGATTTGGTCATTTCAAACCTATCAACATCCTAGATCCAATGATATTAATGATGTGGAGGAAGAAGGAAGCCAAAACAAGCATAAAAAAGGCAAAAAACACATTCTGTCCCAGGGGAAATCGATTTGCCTAAGGAGGAAATCGATTTCCTTAGTGCAGGTTTTCAAATCTGGCGCAGAAACGGAATGGAAATCGATTTCCCTAAGGAGGAAATCGATTTCCTCAGTGCAGTTTTCAAAAAATCAGCATTAAGAAGCATAAAACTTGACTTAAGCAAACATACAAACACCTTATGATCACATATCAATTGGAGCACGAATTTTCCACCAAATCACCATCAAATAGGACCAATATAGCATCAAAGATGCATTGAACACAAGCAACAAAGATCTACATCTTAGAGTTTAGGAATTTACCAATTCTTGAACCAAATTGTTGGAGTAACTTCAAGAACAAGCACAAAGTGTGTAGATCTTTCACAATTGGAGATGAACAAGCAAAGAAAAGAGTGAAATGTAGGAGGCTTAGTTCAAAACTAGTAAGATTCAATGTGAATCTCACTAATTCTATGAGAATGAACTTTGGGTGAGGGTTTTGGAAAGCTTGAGAAATGAATTTGCAAGAACTTTTTTGGCTATCAAAAGCTTCAGAAATGAGGGAGTAGAGACCTCTATTTATAGGATGGGAGCAAGAGTAGTGGCAATTTGGTCTTTTTGCTTTTGGTTAATTAGCTTGTGTTTAATTGGTATTTAAATGGTAAAAATGGTATTTAAATGGTAAAAATGGTAAAATGGGGTTTAAGTGGGTTTAATGAAGGGAATTAATTTTGGTGAGGTGGAAAATTGGTAAAATGACAAAAATGATCAAAGAAAATTGGTGCCAAAATGATGTCATGCTTCCCTCCTTATATTTTTTGAATTTCGCCCTAGGGAAATCGATTTCCCTCATGGGTAAATCGATTTCCATAGTGAAATCTTCAAAAATCTGTTTTCTTGTACTGTTTTGATTTCTGCCCGATCTTTTACCTGTAAAATATGAACAAAAGAGACAAAATACATATTTTTGGATTTTGGTTAGTATAAAACAAATAAAAAGCTAAAAGTGCTTGATGATTCCCCTCAAAGGAAAAATGATACCTCAAGATTGTGATCTTGATTGATGATTGAAATGCAAATGATGTATGATCTTAGGGTCAAAAATTGGGGTATGACAATTGCCAACACTTAGTTGTATATAATCAGCTTTGTATTCCAAACATATTCAAAGTCAAGTAAAGATAACGGCAAACATGATTATCAATTCATAAACAAAACTGGAATCCAAAACTCATGCCATTGTTTAATTCAAATTTGAAACATGTTAAACCAAGTTCACAACAAGACATAATCACACAAACCAAAACCCGGGCAGCCACTACACCTGTTGCTCCCTAATTTTTGACCACTGAGATCCCAAAATAGCTTAAATATTAGAATCATCATTATAATTATGCATTTATCATTTGCTAACCAAAAATACAAAAAAATGTTGTTTGTTGCTTATGTCCTAAGATAGGAGACTAATCAAGAAGAAATGGAGCAAACTAGGATTTTAAGGCCCACAAATAAATTCAACATTCTTCCATGATTCAAAGGATTCTTTAATCAAAATCAAAACCCAAGGATGGGTCAATGCAAGATCAATCACCTTCAAGTTCATCAGAAGCTTCCATTAGGGTTTTGACCTAATTTCTATGGAGGGTTGGCTTTTAATCAGGAGATGGTTCCAAGACTCAAAATATGATTCAAGGGCATACAAATAACCATTATAGCCCATTCATATCATTCATTTGAAGAGGAGATCTTGATTCATTTAAAAATCACAAAACTACAGTTCATTTAGAAAAAGTCAACTGTGCAAGTCAACCCTTGACTTTTGAGAAAAATAGTCAACCATGGAATTTTAAGGATCCAAATCATCATCATATGGATATTGAAGACATTTTATCAAAGAAAATTCAAAGAATACATCAAGAATCAAAAAGTCAACAAAAAGTCAAACTAGGGGTTTTAAGTGTATTTTGACCTAATTCATGGATCTCCAAATTTTGCCTACACACTAAAAAATCTCCCAACATTAAAGTTGTAGATCTTGGCAAAAAAATAACTTATCACATTGGAACTTTTTCAAAAAGTGATTATTTTGAGAGATATGGAATTAAGAAGATAATTATCAAAGACTTCGAAAATTTTCAAGTGTTTTACTTGGATTTTTTCTTAACTTTATGGCCATTTTTCTCAATGATCCAAAAGGAGTTTGAGGAAAATTTTAACTACTCATTTGAAGTATGTATCAAGGGCTTTCCAAAGAGCTAAGTAGCATGAAAATCCATGGCTTCATTCATGAGATATGATTTTGTCAATATGGCACCATGAGCACTTGAGAATGAAGAAGAACATGAAGAAAATGAAGAAGTTATGAACCAAAACCATTTCAAATGCAAAGATTCCTTTCTTGCAGTCCATATAACTTGTTCAAACCACCATCATCAGAAGATTACACTTTCTTTTGAGCTATAATCCAAGTGATCATTCCATTAATGGCATAAAGATCACACTTCCATTTTGATAAAGAGGCTTTATGCAGAAAGTCCACTCTCCTTGAGCCTCTCCCATGTCTCCTTTGCACCAAAAGAAAATTAAACACCACAAGCAAGCTCTCCAAACTCAGAATAATGTCATAGAAGCATGCTTGAACTTGTACCTTGCCATTGGAACTCCAATTTTCTCATTTCTTCACAAACAAGCAAAGAAGTACAAAGTCACATGGGAGCTTCAAAACTCTGAACTTTTTCCTCCCACAAACCCTAATTATTGCCTATAAATAGAGGGCATTGCTCATTGCATCAATTACACCAGAATTCTCCAAGTCATACCTCACTTGAAATTCTCCATTTTCCATCTTTTCACTTTTATAGTGAATTCTTGTTCTGGGTGTCAACTAATGGTTTAGACAACTTCTAAACATCATTTAGAAGGTGTCTATACCTTCCTTGGTCTTCCAAACACTTCCAAACCAAAAATAACTTTTTAACCTCCATTAAAGCTTTCTTTAAGCTCATTACAAGCCAAAACTCAAACCAAACACTTAGCCAATCAAATAATCTTTCACATAGCTTCAATATCACATATAGAAACTGTCCATAACACCCAAACACCTACCAAAGGCCTTGAACCAGAAATCACCATTTCAAAACTCCATTAAAGAACCTTTGAACTCAAACTTGCAAAAACCAATTCCACTCGTGCGTTTTGAGGCTTTATGGTTTAGATAGCTTATAAACATCATATAGAAGCTATCGAAACATATGCATTTGATCTGTAACACCATTTTCAAATCACACTAACCATAACTTTTTCAGTTTCAAGTTGAAATCGAATTATGAGTTGCACGTGTGATCAAGACTTTTTGAGCATTGCAAAAGCTTCCCTGAGGTTCATAGGAGCTATCTGAATACTTGAGGGATTCCTTGGTCCTCTCATTTGCGCTCCAGACCTCCATTTTCAGAGGTATGTAACTCAACTTCGAGCTCCCTCAAAAGGAGCTCAATTCATGTGCTTCTTGTTACCAAAATGATCTATTTTACATGTTGATTGATAGCCCCAAGGTTCTGAGCATTGATTGTTTGGATTAAGAGTTTAATTTTAAAATTGATTTCTAGGGTTCTTCATGTTTTTCGAGAAATTCATGTTCATCTTTGATTAATAATGTTAGTTAATCATATGGTTAGATTCGTGTGTTCATTCTGATCAGTTTAGAATCTTAAAGCTTTGAAAATGATTAAGTTTGGGTAACATTTGAATTTGGCGCCATGGTTGTATTATTGTTGTTCTTCGTGTGTTGAAGGTTGGAGATGAAGCTCTCAAAATTCCATTTATAGCGTGTTTTAAAAATATAATGTTATGGAGTTGATTTAGTAACGACTACATCGTTACAGCTCCATTGGTTACCATGCACCCTTAGTTCTCTTGCCCACAAGGTCTGGGGTTCGAATCCCCCTCGCCACAGACTTTTGTTTTATTTTTGCATTTTTACATGTTTCACATATTTTCAATTGTTTGCATCCTTTTATCGCTACACACGCCCAACCTAGTTGGTCCATGTTTTGTGTATAGAGTGATAGGGCGTGGGTTCAAGCCTTGGCTCCCACATTCCTATATTTTTATCACTAGTTTATTTCACCCTTTTTATTAAACTTCAAAAAACCATAAAAAATAGTAGAAACATTATTTTTAATCCCTTCTTTTTTGTGTGGTCAATTTATGTTGTCTATTTTAATGTCATGTTAAAAAATCACAAAAAATATTTATTTTATCATCATTTTAAAATTAATCAAAAACAAGTCTTTTAATACATGAAAAATCAACAAAAAATATGTTCCCTTTTGAATATTTTTCTAAAGTGACTTAGTATAATTTTGTTAATACTTGTTTAGGGTTAGGTTAGAATGTCATTGACTTTCTCATGTGCCCTTAGACCTAGAGCTGTCAATATGGGCTACCAAGCCCTAAACGGTCCGGCCCTAGTGGGCCCTGTATAATATGGGCTCGAGATTTACTACCCGAGCCCGGGCCTAGATGAGCTTCGGGCTAGCCGGCCCTAAATGGGCTTTTTTATTTAAAAAAATTAAAATAAAAAATCCATAGCATTTATTATAAATAAAATTAAAAATTATGTTATTTTAAACATAATACATTTTTAAGTATTATATTATCTCTTATAAATACTATAATGTGTTTCTAAATACAATATATGTCTAAATTGTATAAAATAATACTTCAATATTTATTATAAGAGAAAAACTAATATAATACGATGAAAAAATGTTGATTATATTAATGTATAATATTTAAAAGAGAAAGATTGAATAAAATAGAGATAAAATTTAATGAAGTGAGAAAAATCAATATGCTATTTTGGAGTAAGATAGTATAAATATTAATATATTTTTTTAAAATTTATAATTATTCGGGCCTGATGGGCTACCCACGGCCCATATGGGCTAGCCCTAATGGGTAGCGGGCTTTTCAGGGCTGGGCTAAAAAGGCCCTGAAAAATATGGGCTCTAATTTTAAGGCCCAAGCCCTATGATTTTTAGGGCCTGGCGGGCTGGCCCATATGGGCTAGCCCATTTTGACAGCTCTACTTAGACCAATTCTCTTAAAGAATTTGGTATTTAAAAATTAAAATTAATTAGGTTTCGGTGTATGTTTCAAGACCCTAATTTGAAAACCCTAATTTAAAAAACCTTAGGTTTAAAACCCTAACCAAAAAAAATTGAAACATGTTGATCTTTGTTTATCCATGTTTATTTTTGCTTGTACATGTTGATTTTAATATATGATTTGTACTTAAATGTTAAACCTTGTCTTGTACATATACTTGTTGATTTTATATCCATGTGATTTGTACTTATTGTTATATTTTGTTTATCTAACCCAATATTTAATCATCACATTAATCATTCATCATTCATACATGATTTGAATCCAAGGGTTTAGATACATTCATCACTTGCTTGTTAACACTCACTTGTTTGTTCTTGTACATACATGAGGCATTTATTGTTAATTGTTTAAGCTTGATGTTTTGTCCAAAGGATGAGAATGATATTGACTAAATTGTCAAGGTACTTAAATTCTTTTCCAATCTCTTTTATGTTTGTGCAAGGTATGTTAAAGTTTTTCACTTATTTATGGTTTAGTATTGTTAAAGCTTAACCAAACCCTTTTGTTTTGAAACATTGGTATTAAGAATAGAATTATTCATGGTGAAACTATTCTTGATCCATTTCTCTTGTTTATTAAACCTTGGAGTTAAGAGATGAATTATTCCCGGTGAAACTTCTCTTAACCCATTGATCTTGTATTTTAAAGCTTGGTCGTTCTTTGATTTGTTTTAAAATTGTTAAGTATTTTAAAGCTTAACCTTTTAAACTTATTTGGTATTTTAAAGCCTAATCCCTTTTCTAAAAATTGTTAAGTATTTTAAAGCTTAACCTTTTAAACTTATTAGGTATTTTAAAGCTTAATCTTCTTTTAATCTTGTTAAGTATTTTAAAGCTTAACCCTCTTTTAAAGAAAAATTTGTGAGTATTCTAAAGCTCAAACCCAAAAATATTTTAGCCACTTTGGCCCCCTTTTTTCCTTTTTTAAAAGAGGAACTACAGAAGCTCTGACTTCCCTATTGCACTTAAGGGGTATGTAGGCCTAAGATGCGATATCTTATCGAGTTCACTTTCAAAAACATCTCTTCCCATCCCCACCCTCTATTTCAAACAAGTTTTTCACATAGGATTTTCACAAAAAAAAGTTATTTATAAACAAAGAGGTTCCCATGGAGTACCATGGATATGAGGGGTGCTTAAAACCTTCCCCTTGTATAACAAACCCTCCGTAGCCAGAACTTTGATAAGTTTATTAGTTTTGATTTTAAAAACTTCTGTCGGTTTTATTCGCTCTTTCACCCATTCCTTTTTAGAAATAATAAAGCGCGGTGGCGACTCTGTTTAAAATGAGCTAAGTCTTTCCATGACTCTAATTTCACCAATTTCACCGCTACAGAAAAGTGGCGACTCTGCTGGGGATACTGATCAAACTATTGGTGTATCTTTGGAGGGGTTGACCCAATCTTTGTTTTTTATTACCTTTTGTTATTTTCTTTGTTTTTATATTTAACTTTTTATTTGTGTCTTTTATTCTCATATGTTTATACTTGTTATTTTATTGGGTTGTATTGGGAAAGGGAGTCATGCCCCTTGTGGTAAGACAAATCCTAACCCGGATTTAGAATGTACACTTATTATAGGAGACTGGTATAATCATTTTGATCTCGAGGGAGTAGTCCCAAAGAAGTCAATTTGAGATCCATCGCTCAGTGGAGACCTTTTTGAAAGTAACTTTGTTGACCATGTAGTTGGGAATATATCGTTGCATTCAACTAGGCTGTAGAAGCCGGGGACCTAGAAACCCTTAACCAATCTTGGCCATTAAGATGTAGTGTGGAATCTATGTCTGATTCATTTTGAGAATAGTTGTTACACAAGGCTACGCTTAGATGAGGTTCTCTTAGATTTTGTTCAAATGAGTATGTTGATACAAAGTTTACAATCTCCAAGTTGGGCTGCTTGAGTCTGGGAAACAATAGAACCTTGATCTACAGGTACAAAATAACCATAGTACACACCTTTGGGATGGGTAGACCTTTGGCTCCATGCTCGTGACTTTGAACCCTCAAGCCCATGTTTTTGCTATGTTTGCATTCATTCATCCATGCATTTAAAGACATAATATCTTTCAAGGAATTAAAAGAAACCTTTGTTTTGTAAACATTATAAGAATGGAACCTGAAAGAAGAAAAACCAAGAAATATACTTTCAAGAGTTTAGAGGTGGAAGAATTAAGAAAGCTAGGATCCTTGATTATTGATCAAGACAAGTTTTGTAACAAGTATGGAAGATTGTTGTATCTCCTCAGAACCAAGATGGAAGAAGGAATCCTCTCCACTTTGATTCAATTCTATGACTCATTGTATCATTGCTTCACCTTCCCTGATTAACAACTATTGCCTACCTTGGAAGAGTATTCAAGCATCATTGGGTTTCCCATTACTGGAAGAGTTCCTTTCACTGGTTTAGAACAAGATCCTAAGCCTTATGAGATTGCAAAGTCTACTGATCATTTAAGAAAAGGAGAAATTGAAGAGAACATGGTTACTAAAGGAGGATTACCTGAATTACCTGCTGAGTTCTTAATTGAGAAAGCTCTCACCTTGTCACAAGAAAGAAAGGAAGAAGACTTTGAAGCTGTTTTTGCCTTGTTAGTGTATGGATTGTTCTTGTTCCCGAACATTAACAACTTTGTTGATATGAATGCCGTCAAGATCTTTATGAAGAATCATGTTCCTACTGTTGCACCCAAAAATCTGCCCTTTTTATTTGAGCTATAAGTTATCAAAGACGTTTATTTTGTCGTTCGAAAAGGGAAGAAAAATAATAAAGAGTTTTCATGGTTTTAAGGAAATGTGACGTGAGGATTGGTTTATACGGTGAAAATGCAAAGAAATTCACAAGTCTTAGTTGGAAGGTGCTATGAGCTTGGTTCTCGCGTTGTCAGGACTGTTTTGACGTTCCCTACAACTTTTGTGTTTGGATCAGAAACCAATTCTATGAGGAAAGGGGTCGAATTAGCAAATTACTGGAGCATTCGCAGTGAAAAAAGGTGCTGAATGTAGGTTTTCGGGCCTTAGAAAATTCATATCTCATGATCCGCTTGTCGGATTCGCTCAAAATTTTAACTGCAGCTCCGTGTCATTATTCTCGAGATTTCATATGTTCGGGCTATCGACCAATTTTGCAGAGAAAATGCCCAGCATTTTGAAGAACGTCATGATTTTTCAGTGAAAAGTGTGTTTTCGGGTATGTCGCGACAAGTTTGAAAATTCATAACTTCTTCGATTTTTATCGTATGAAGTCCATTGTGGAGGCATTCTCTCGGAAATTTTGTTAGCTTCGATTCTTCGTCACACATGCTCAGTCAGATTTTGAGCCGAAGATGGAGGTTTATTGAGTTCTTTGATCGGTACTCACAAAATTTTGCATAGTCGCGCCAGATGAATCGACGTTTCTCGTCATTCAAACGCGCGCAACTTCTTCATCGCTTATTGGATTGAGACGATTCTCACGGCTACGAGTCACAAATTTAGTCATCTTCGAGTTGACGTTGGTCCTGTTTCCGAACTTCGCACCAAGTCGCATTTCCTCGAAAACGAGCAAAAAAGAGATAATTAAGGGCGTTTTGGACATTTCACCACTCACACTATATAAGTCATTTTCCCTCTTTTTCTCTCATAACTTCAATTCACCAAAAATTCTAAAAACACTTTCTCTCAATTCTCTCTCAATTTTCTTGGATCAAAACTACAAAAACTCACAAAACCTTCATCAATCTTCATCAATTCAAGATCAAATCTCAAGAACAAATGAAGATCAAAGCAAGAGTGAAGAATCTTCTTTCTCATTGATCATCAAATTTTCGGATCTCTCTCCCTCTCCTAGTGTCTCGCGCCACTCTCTCCCTCTCACCTCTCGGATTTCGTTCGTGTTCGTGTCGTGTTCGCGTTGTTGTTCATCCGATCTCATTCTCGTCGCTTGATCCGATAAATTCACTATAAACTTTGATAGATCATTGATTTTGTTGTTTAATTCGACATTGATCATGATGATTTTTTACTACGGATGATGGATCTATGATAATTGGTGATGATGATTGCTTGTTGATTGAGTGATTCGTGTTGATCTTGATTATTTGATTGAATTCGAGATTTACCGGTGAATTGTTGTTGATGTTACATGCATGTTCCTTATGATCCAAGAAATTGCATGCTAGGTTTTCGATAATTTGAGTGTGAAGTGTTTGTGCTTAATTTTGAGTTTTATCATGAGATAATGAGTTGTTGATTGATGATACATGACGATTGTGCTTAATTGAACAAATTTGAGTTTCGATGATGAGTTAATCTTGATTTTGTGTTCATAATGCCTATGCTCTAGTTTTTTGCATGATAAGTGTTTGTTGAAATGCTTAATTGAGATTTTTGAGTGGGAATTCACGGAGCCTTGTTGTTATTGAGCCTTAATTGTTGTTACTTGTTGATAATGATCAAGTCTGGAATTGATTGAAATCTCTCTCTATCACTTGCACCATACTTGTTCATGTTTTGTTAGCATATCGCGTGTCGACTCGTCGCTATTGTTTACATTTGCCAAAGCTTGAAATGTTTGTTAACAAGGTGTTTAAATTGTGCACTCATTGATATGTGAAGTCATGGTTAACCGTGGATGCTGGATCTTGCTTTCGATGCTCATAATTTGCTCTTCATGCTCATGTTGCGACACTAATGCGTCAAGTTTTGTGTATCATTTGATGTTAATTTCCATGCATGAATTGAATCCTACATGTCGCACAATGTAAATGCTCTTGGATTTTAAAATTGCATGTTGTATCGTTGTTCGTTTGATGGTCGTTTGTGGCAGATCACATTTTGGTTGCTTTCGTGAGAGTGCTGTTTTTTGGCTGTTTGTGCTGAGTGGGTATGCTCAGGCCGACCCTGTAGGTCGACTCATGCTCCTTGTAGGTCGACTCATGAATTCTTCAGGTTGACGCATAGCCTTCTTGCTTGTCTCGGGTTTGCTCAGGTCGACGCACAGTTTCTTTCAGGTCGACGCATGATCCTTTCAGGTCGGTGCATAGACTTTCTTGCCAGGCTCAGGTTTGCTCAGGCCGACCCTCAGGTCGACGCATGATTTCTTCAGGTCGACGCAGAGCTGTGTTTTTTGCTTGTTTTACTTCCTAACTTCAATCTTTCATATTTTTTTACTCGTAACTCTGATTTTCATGTTCTTTATATCGTTGGAAAGCTTGTGAAATGTGTTATCTCATGAGATGATTGGTATTGATTGATTGTAGGTTATTCATGTTTTTTTCCCTTTGACATTTTTTGTTCATTTCGTGTTTGCGTTAATTGTTCATTTTCTCTTAGCTTATAATGCAATAACGCAATTTCGATTGCGGTGTTTGTTATCTCTTACCTGTGTGCTAGTGTGCAAGGCATTTGGAAAGTCACCGAGCGACGCTTACCTCATTTGTGTTCCTCTTTATTTGCAGGACACAATCTCATTCCCTCATTTCGTGCTCTCATCTTGGAGACACGTCTGTTTTACTTTATACCTGTTTGTATGGATTGTTTGTTCCTCTTGCAGGTGTATTGTGATTATGCTCGATGCGCACGTTGACGCGTGATTTATTTTCACGGCGTCGACCTTCATTTGCTTATGTGGTTAATCGGTGTGCTGACTATTTGCTATCGCCTTTGCTAGCTCGCTTGCGAGATCTCTGATCTTCTTGTTTTATTTTGCTGCAGTTTACGAATCATCATCCGTTTGGTATTGATCTCGTTTCATTTTATATTTTTCTCGCACTTTATCGCTTTCTTCATCCTTTAACATGAGAAGTAGGACTTAGGCATGCATTGCATCTGGCCAAGCCCTCGAAAGAGGCTCTGTTTTTGTTGGTGTGTTTATATTTGTGCTTTGAGGCAGGGAGTCACGGTGTAATAAGACCTTTAAAGGTACTCCGTTATGTCCTCATGGAAGGCATGCAGAAAGGGTTAGCAATCAACCCCCGCCCAGTCTCATCGAGTCCGTTCAGTAAGCGCACGCTACGCGTTGCTTGCTTCTGAACTAGCACAAGATCTTGTTATCGAGTATGTCAAGTAAATGGTCCATGCAATCGGACCCCACATTTCTTAGCTCATGTCGGCCAACGTTGATGCTCGGTGTACGCACACACCGTTTTCCTTTTAGATTAGTGACGCTGAATTAGGAATGTTGGAAGAATCCTATGAAGAAGTGTTGAAAGAAAAGAGTGATCAACTATTCCTTCAAGACACTTGGCTCATAGCTAAGGATTCTACTATTGCCAAATATGAAAGAGAGAAGAAGAGGAAGCAGAAGGAGAAGCTCTCTCTCTCCAAAAGAAGCTGCATGGAAGAGTATTGTTGAGAAGCTAGAAAAGGTCAAGCTGAAGAAGAAGAAGACTCAAGATGATATAGATACTTCTCACTAAGCTTTGATGATTGAAGGAGTGAAAAACACTTAGAAAGGGGGGGGGGGATTGAATAAGTGTAACTCAAAAACTTGGAAGATAAAAACAATGAACACACTTATTTTTATCCTGGTTCATTGTTAACCAAACTACTCCAGTCCACCCCAGACAAGGTAATTTACCTCAACTGAGGATTTAATCCACTAATCCAACTGATTACAATGGTTTTCCACTTAGATACCCTCTAAGTCTTCTAGAGTCTACAGATCACAACTTGATCACTCTAGGAAATCTTTTACAATCAATGTAAAATAAATGTTTACAAGAGTTTAGATTGCTTCTAATAAAGCTGTAATCACAACTGTGATATTTCTCTTAAGTTTTAATTCTTAACACTCACTAAATATTACAAAGAGTTGTGAGGTTGAAGATGAAGTTCTTTAGCTTTTGATTTTGACAATGTTTCTGTAAGTTTTGCGCAAGTGTTGTATGTTGCTTCTTGTCATACCCCAAAATTTTCCCATGCTATTTCTCCTATTCAAATTCAAATCAAGGTACAAAGTTCAAAGACTCCCTCTCCTAAATAAGGCTCAAAGAATTAGGGTTTTGTTGTTCTGAGGGAAAATCAATGAACCAAAGGCTCCAAGGCATCCCATATGGTCTATGATATCCCACACTATCTCCATGACAAATTTCAGGTCTCAATTCAAAAGATTGATCACTCAATTGCTTAGAAAGTCAACAGTCGACTGGTTTGACCTAAAAGTCAACTACTGTCAAAGTACAGTCAAAACTCCTGATTTTTTGTCAACATCCTTATATTGAAGTATCATTCACCATTTGATCAAGAATTGATCATGGTTCATCTAAGAAAGATCAGAAATCAACAATTCCAAAAGTTTCTAAATTAGGGTTTTCCTAGGAGAAAGTCAACTGAACTTTGACCAGCCATAACTCCTACATGGAACATCATAAATTTTCCATCCAAAGCTCAATTTGAAGGAAATTGAATTCTCTACAAATTTGTCTCTCACATGCCAAGTCTAAAAATATTTCATTTGAGGGATATGGAGCAAAAGATTATAGGTCCTTTTTGAAAGTCAACCAAAAGCAGTTTTTTGTCAAAGCCCATATCATCAAGATAAATTCTTCAAATGAAAAAAAGCTTCCAAAGTGGCTTGTAGAGGACATCATGAGGTTTCCAAAAAGTCCTAGAACTCCTCCATATCTTAAAAATTGAGAGAGATATGCCTTGTCAAAGTTGGACAATTTTTGAAGAGAAAATGTGAAGTAAAAGGCTTCAAAATGAATCTTTTTGGAAAAGGACCCAATCTTTTTTGATTCAATCTTGTTCCCCAAGCCATCAAAGATACTCAATCTCCAAGCCACGAAAATATGATTAAAATTTGATTTTATTTGAATTTTATTTCATTAAAGTCATGAATTTAATCAATATTTGGAAGAAAATTGAAAAGATTTGATTTTCTTTTAATTTCAACCACATTCAATCACCAATTAGACAAAATATTTGATTTAATTTCGTGCATAGGGTAATCGGGAAAGATTGAGGTAATTTGGGACAATAATATAAAGATTTCCTCAATAATTTCAATCAAATTTCCTAAACATCAAATATCAAGATTCAATTGGATATTGTTCAAGTTTGTTGACCTAAACTCTTCTCTTATATAAACAAAACCAATAGCAAGCCCGCACACGAAAATCTGCAGCCAAAGACCACCTTCAAGCTCTCAAAATCCTAAAAATTATCAAACTCGATTTTGGAGATTAAAAGCATTCCAAAGAATTCCAAGCATTGCAAAACATTCCCTGGTATTCTTTGAGGCATTCCAAGTCATCACAAGGTGCAAACTCACCCTGAATTGTCTCCAAATTGCCACGGTTTGTTCTCAAAAAAATTGAACTCGAATTCTATGTTTTAAGTATCTTGCATACAAATTGATTGCATATTCATAATCTCCATGATGTTGTGATTGTTTCTGGACTGTTTAAATTGTGTTTGACCGATGAAACCAAGGTTTGCCATAGTTAGGGTTTTCGAGCTCTATTTGGGGCTTTATGAATGAGGTAAAATTAGGAGAAAATAATAGTGTTTTTGGATTCAGGACGTTTGGACGATGCTTTCCACGTGATCGCGAAATATTTTTGCATTTGTTTGGTGGTGCTAACGTTTTCGCAGGTGTAGAAAGCAAGGACCTGTTACAGCGTACATGCGAAAAACGGTATAAAAGGGTTTGTTGCAGGTTTGGGTGGAGAAGACGATGAGGTGTCATCGTGCGGTTGGCTGGTTTCAAAAAGATTTTGGCGCCGTGTACCATGTGCGTGCCATCCATATGTTATCATGCACCAGGCTCATCTCAACCATCCGATTGCTCTCCAGATCGATCCAGTGCACCAGAGGATGCGTGTGCACCATGGACCACCATAGATGCGCCACATAGGATCCAACGCTAAGTTCCTCAATTTTTTTTCTTTTTAATTATATAGCATTTGTTTTATTATTCTTTTTTATTTTCATTTATAAATATTGTTTTTTAAAAAAAACTTATTTCTTAATTATTTCTTTTATTTCTTTTATATACACATATATAATAAAATAAAAATCTTTTATTTTTATTCTAATTAATAGTTTTGTTTATTTTAAATTAATAACTTAATAAATCATAATTTTTATTAATTGATAAAAATATATTAACGTTAGATATTTAACCGAGACTTTTTTTTTACCAATTTAATTAATTAGGTTGAGAAACCAATAATTAATTAAATTGATTATATTTGTTCTATTAATCATAATTAATTCGTGCCCTAATCAGGGTTTACGAAGATCACACCTACACTAAGAATTTTCTGTTTCTTTGTGCGGTTTCAGGGTTAGCATCAGGGTTTCTTCCGACTACAAACCATATCAGATCAAAGCTAAGCCCCCGATTCTATTTCTTTTTATATTTATTTTTGCCTTTAATTTAATTATTTATTTTTGCCTTGTTAATTTAGAATTAGGGTTTTATTTCAATATCAATGAATTAGCCATACACTCACTATTTTCTGTTTATTTCTTCCTTTTCCAATTTTTAGGGTTAGCCAGCCGGTCAAAGCTCGATTAGTCGGAAACCCTAGAAACTCATCTTTTAAATTCTTTATTATTATTACTTATGCCAAACCCTATTGCGTTATTGGGGTTTAAGTTTATTGTTTTTTTCTTTTCCCCATCCCCATGGTTTATTCTGTATCTGCTTCGAGGTTGTATTGTATGGCCTTGAAGGCACTTAAACTGTGATAAATTATATTACTACTGCGTGGTTAGTAACTTAGGGAGTGGTAACCCTGAATTGAATTAGAATCATTTAATTACAAGATAAATTATTTTGAATCTGATCACGTGATTGTTGCACCCACACACCTTTTATGGTACCCCTCTTGTTGCCTGTTGCCTGTTGCCTTGTGTTTTTTGCAGAATAGCCATGTCCCTCGAATACGAGGATACCTCAGCAATGTTGCCCTCAGTTCATTAAAAGATCATAAGTCCCTAATGATGCTGCCTTCGATTCGCCAAATATGATCTCGTCCCTCGAAGTTGCCTACGAAGTGCTGAGGTATCCTCTGGTTTCCTAACGAAGATGGCTATTCTGATCCTTCCCTTAGACTACCTGCCTCTCTATGGCATGGGACAGTCTTATGGCGAACGATAATTCGACGACCCTTCAACCTCCAAATCAAAGGACTTCCCTACCCTCCTATGGTATGGATAGCCCTGAAAGGCTAAAAGAACATTTTTCATCTAACCAGGTAATTTGCCCCTAATTGCTTTGCTCTGGTTTAAAATCTTTTTTTACCCTTTTCTCAAATACTTTCAAAAAGCTACGCTTATTTACAAGCTAAAGTCTTATTTCTTTTCTACACTTTTTTCTTTCAAAAGAGCAAAGCAATTAAGAACCCATGGAAAACCATGGATGCAAAGGGTGCCTTACACCTTCCCTTTGCATAAATTACCCCCCGAACTCAGTTTTTATTTAAAAGGTTTTTCCTATTCTTTTAGCCTTTCTGATATTTTGGATAAAATAAAAGTCGGTGGCGACTCTTGCTTACCGCGACATTTCGGATAAAAGTCAGTTCACCGTATTAAACTTCTAATCAGAACTTCTATATATAGGCGCTTGAGAGGAAATGACTATTGGGAGCATTTAATGCTTTGCGTGAATAGTATAACACTGCATTTAATGTTTCACACTTTTGTCAACTACCTCGATCCATGCTTTTGCTGCTTTTACTGACTTTGCCTTTTGTAGCTTCTAACGTTCCTTTTGTCAGTCAGAGATTTGAGGTTACAGCCTTTCATCTTGTACTTTCTTCAAGACTCAGATTTGTAGATAACAACGTTTGAATATCAAAGTCATCAGCTTTGGTGCAGAGCATCTTCTGTATTCTGACTTTGAAGAGCTTTGAGCGTGATACCATCAGAGCTTTAGAGCTTGTACTTCTGACTTCCATTCTTCTGATGCTTTCCAGTTCATGTTCTGATTCTGCATGACCAATTTCTGATGTCTTGCCAGAGCATGTTCTGATGAAGCCATCCAAAACTTTCTGAGTCAGTGCTTCTGAACGCTGATTTGTGTATACTCTTTTATACTTTTCCTGAAATGGAAAACGTAAAGGATTAGAGTACCACATTGTCTTATACAAAATTCATACTTAATGTTATCATCAAAACTAAGAATATTGATCAGAACATTTCTTGTTCTAACAATCTCCCCCTTTTTGATGATGACAAAAACATACAAAATTGATATTAATTTGTATCCAGAATATCAGATGAACAAAGACAATTTCACAGATATAGCATAAGCATATAATTTAGAGTGTGTGAATATGTCTCCCCATGAGATTAACAATCCCCCCTGAAATTAATACTAGAAGAATTTATAAATAAAAGACTTCCCTGAGTATTTTTCCATTTCAATTGAGACTTTCACGTTGAACTAGAACTTCAGAACATTCAAAGCTTCTCTTCAGAGCTTCCATTGGACAGCTTCAGAGCTTTGAATTTCTCTTTGTGATCACTTGAATCAGAGCTCTATATTTTCAGTCTTCTATGTATCTGAGCCATCAGATCTTGAGACTTCTTGTATCATAGCTTCTGGTTTAACAAAGCAATGTTTGCTTCTGATCTTGAAGGTTCAGAGCACTAAGATTTGCTTCAATTATTTAAGATCTTTTGAATTGCTTTTCCCCATGTATTTGCTTCTCATATTGAGCTTGTCCAGAATATCACATTCCTGCAAAAACTATCAAAGACAGAAACTTGCAAATAATTGTTAGGAATGTTGAGACTTAAGCCTAGCAACTGATATTATAAATCAATACAATTATCACGTTTCTTCCCCTTTTTGTCATAACATCAAAAAGCATAAAAGATTCAGATGAAAGACACACAGAGTGAAGAAAGAAAAAAATATTTCATTGATATTAATCAGGAGACTATAAAAGCAGATGCAAGCAAACATATGTAGAAACAAAGAAAAACTAACTAAGACACAAGATAGACTACGACTGGTTAAACCTAGAGGCTAAGGCGGCCAGAAGGTTCTTAATCTCAGAGGTGTCTTCACCTTGCTTCTTGGAGGTTTCTTCTTGAGTTTTCATCCAAGTTCTGAACTCTGCATTGGTGTCATCTTGCTTATCCAGACGACTAGCTAAAGTAGCTTGATTCTGTTGGAGTTCCTTCAACGTGTTCAGCAGAACAGAGGAACCAGCAGAAGAAGCATCAAAACTGTTGTCCAGAGCAGGATGAGCAGCATCAGCTTCAACCATTGTCACATCTTCCATATTTTCCTCAACAGAAGACTCTTTGAACACAGGAATTTCAGGTTCTGGAGGATACTCAACTTCTGGGTAAACCATGTTAGGGGCCTTCTCCAGAGGGTTTTCCCTGAACCAGTTAAACAACATCTGAAAATCTCCAGTCAGAACCTTGTATGGATGTGGCTTCCACACAACAATTGCTAGAGGATTTTCTTCTTCCAACTCATCAACAAACTGCTTCTCTTCCAGAGGCTTCCAGCTGGTGATAGGATGATAGTACTTTCCATCATCATACTCCAAACAGAGTCCAGCAGAACCAGGAGCAGCAACCAAACAATCTTTCTGGAGGTCCAGAAATTCTGCCTGTATTTCCTTACCAAAAGCTCTCCAGAGCTTCCCAGCAGCTACATGATCCAGCTTGGAGTCATGAGCAACCTTCAGAGCATCTAACCCTGTCCGTACCTTATACTTTAGTAATTCAAAACGAATATCAACAGAGGGTTTGGGAGGGTTGATTTTGAGATGGGTGATAGGAGAGTCTGGGTTAAGAATAAAGTAAGGTTCAGGTTCTCTAGAGAACAAAGCAGAGGTGGTAGAAGAGGATAGAGAGGATGATGAATCTGCCGTGGAGGTAGATGAAGGGTCATTTATGGGTGAGATTGCAGAAGGAATGGAGGAGGTTGGTTGATTTGTGGAGAATAAATTTTTAGATGGAATAGTTGAAGGATAGAAAAACACTTAGAAAGGGGGGGTTTGAATAAGTGTGACTTTAAAAACTCTTAAGATAAAAACAATGAACACAATATTTTTATCCTGGTTCGTTGTTAACAAAACTACTCCAGTCCACCCCTTTAGAGTGATTTACCTCACCTGAGGATTTAATCCACTAATCAATCTTGATTACAATGGTATTCCACTTAGATACCCTCTAAGTCTTCTAGAGTATTCTGATCACAACCTGATCACTCTAGGAACACAATGCTTAGATACCCTCTAAGACTTTCTAGAGAATCCGATCACAACTTGATCTCCTCTAGTTCTTTACAAATGAATGTAAACAAATTCTTACAAGAGTTATACAATGCTTCTTAAAAAGCTATAATCACAACTGTGATATTTCTCTTAAAGTTTAAGCTTAATCTCACTAAGATATTACAACAGTAATGAAGTGAGGTTGAAGATGAAGTTTGAGAGCTTTTGAATTTGACAGCGTTTCTGTATGTTTGCGCAAAGTGTTGTCTTCAGCTTCTCATCAGAACTTCTATTTATAGGCGTTTGAGAAGATGACCGTTGGGAGCATTTAATGCGTTGCGTGATCCGTACAGCATTGCATTTAATGTTTCACTCTTTTGTCAACTATCTCGAGCATTGCTTTTCCTGCTTTAACTGACTTTGCCTTTACTAGCTTCTAACGTTCCTTTTGTCAGTCAGCGTAGCCTGCCATCTTGTACTTGCTTCTGATATGATCTTTGTAGATACAACGTTTGAATATATCAGAGTCATTAGCAGCTTGGTGCAGAGCATCTTCTTGTCTTCTGACCTTGAAGTGCTTCTAGCGTGATACCATGAGAACTTCAGTGCCTCTGCTTCTGATCTCAAATTCTTCTGATGCTTCAATAGACCATGTTCTGATTCTGCTTGACCATCTTCTGATGTCTTGCCAGAGCATGTTCTGATGTTGCATGCTGAACCTTCTGAGTCAGTGCTTCTTGCGCTGATTTTGTGCATACTCTTTATATATTTCCTGAAATGGAAATTGCATAGGATTAGAGTACCACATTGTCTCAAGCAAAATTCATATACATTGTTATCATCAAAACTAAGAATATTGATCAGAACAATTCTTGTTCTAACAATCTCCCCCTTTTTGATGATGACAAAAACATATATAAATGATATGAATTTGCAATCAGAATATCAAACGGCTAAAGACAATTACACAGTTATAGCATAAGTATATAAACATTGTGTGTGAATATATCTCCCCCTGAGATTAACAATCTCCCCCTGAGATGAATAATCTCCCCCTAAAATAAATACTGGAAGAAATTTAATAATAAAGGACTTCCCTGAGTATTTTCCATTTCAGATGAGACGTTCACATTTGCTTAAATCTTCAAAATATTCAGAGCTTCTGCTTCTTTCTTCCATAGGACATCTTCAGAGCTTTAAATTTCTTCTTGAATCATTGCATGCTAGATTGTATCAGAACATTGTTGAATGTACCAGAGCATCATCAGAGCATCTCTACATCCTGAAATGTTTCAGAACAAACTAAACGACAAAAGTCAGAGCATGAATGAATCAGAACATAAGATATGTATCAGAGCATATAGTATGTGTCAGAATCACATAAAATGCATCAGAACATATAAGGGATAAGAATGTGTTAGAGCATATTCTGCCACGAGAATATCAGACATTCTTCCTTCTTGCTTCTGATCTTGAAGCTTCATAGTGCTAAGCTTGCTTCAAATTCCATGAGCATGTTTCTATATAGAATTGCTTTTCCCCATGTCTTTGCTTCTCATGTTGAGCTTTTTTAAAATGTCTTCAATCCTGCAAAAAATCTCAAGGACATAGAACTTGCAAATTCTGTTAGAAATGTGGAGACTTACTCCTAGCAACTGATTAATTAATCAAATCATTTATCACATTTTCTCCCCCTTTTTGTCATAACATCAAAAAGCATAAAAGATTTAGATGAAAAAACAAATAAAATGAGAGAAGATAAAGATTCATTGATTGATCAAAACGTATCAGAAGATACAGAAGATGCAAGAGAAACAGATGCAAGAACAAAAGAAACAACTAAGACCAAAAGACTACGATTAGCCTATCTTAGAAACTATTCTAGCCAGAAGGTCGTGAATCTCAGAGGTGCTTTCAGTCTGCTTCTTCATGAAGGTTCTGAACTCTTCATGTGCTTCATCATGCTTATCCAAGCGAGAATCTAGAACATCTTGATTATGTTGAAGGGCCTTGATAACGTTCACCAGAATGGAGGGTTCAGCAGAAGAAGATGCACAGCTATCATTCAGAGGGATATCATTACCAGCAGCATCATCCAATGTGAGAACATCTTCTTGAGTTTCCTGAACAGGACTTTTCTCAGAAGGATGATTCTCAGCATCTTCCATCTCAACATCAGAGTCTAACTCAGAAGCATCTTCAACATATTCTGGATCAGGGATCTCAGAATCTTCATTCTCTAGAGCTTGAAGAATCTCAGCCAGATTCTTTGGAGGAATGGGAGCAGCAACTTTTGAAGGGTAGACAACTTCAGGAATGACCATGTTAGGTGCCTTCTTAGAAGGATTAACCCTAAGCCAGTTGAATAACCATTGAAAATCTCCAGTCAAAACAGAATATTGAAGGATATCAATATCAATTGAAGGATATTGAGGCTTCCATACAACAATATCCCAAGAATGTGCTTCTTGTTCAGCTGCAGGAACTTCTACCAGTTCATCAACAAAGGTTTTCTCCTCAAAGCAATACCTGCCTCCAAGAGGACTATGCCAGAAGTCTTCATAGGATCTTAGGAATCCAAGATGACCAGGAGCTTCTGCTATGCATTCCTTCTGAAGCTTTAGAAACTTATAGTCCATTTTCCTTCTGAAGATCCTCCAAAGATGTCTTAATTCAACATCATCCATCCTGGCATGATGTGCTGCCTTCAACGTCTCTAAACCTGTTTGCATTCTCAGATTTAATACTTCAAAACATACACCAACAGAAAATTCCCGACGGGATTTGAGTCTGGTGACAGCAAAATCTGGTTTTAGAAAGAAGTAGGGTTGAGGTTCTCTATCGAGACAGAGAGAGGATTCTGCTTCATTCTCAGAGTCTAACACAACCAGCTCAGGTTCAGGACGGGGCTTTGGTGTGTAGTTGCAGTCACAAAGCAATTGTTCATGTGACTCAGAATTTGGAATGTCAGAAAAGGAAGGATTATTTTGAGTGGGGGAAGAAATGGGTTCATAGTTAGCATGAGGAGGAGGTTGAGAAGTCGAGATATATGAATGAGGAGGAAAACGGGTTTGAAGGGGTTGGATATCAAGAACAAGAGTTTCAAGGGGATGGTTAGAAACATTGTTGGTTATGGGTGAAGGAGGAGGGGTAAGAACATTGGTAAAGGGAGAAGAAGGAGGGGTGAGAACATTGGTGTGTTGGGGTGATTCTGTTGGGGCTGTTTCTGGTTGATTTTCTGGTTGAGGGGTAACCAGAACTTCTGTTGGTACAGGTTCTGAAATTAAAACAGAGACAGATACAGGTTCAGAGATATGTATACCTTTGGATATCTTCTGAGATCCTTCAGAATCATCTTCCAGCCTTTTTCTCTTCTTCTTCTCATAGACTGATTTTAACTTGCCTAGAGCAATTTCTCTCTTTCTGGTAGTTTCCTTCAGTTGCTCTTCCTTATTCAGCTCTTCATGAAACACTTCTTCTACTTGCTGATTCACAGCTTCTAGAAAATTTTCTTCTTCAACAATAACTTCCTTTTTCTTTTTATTTTTCTTCCTCTTCTTCTTTTCAACTTCCTTCTCATCCCCTGCTTTCTTAGACTTTCTCTTCTTCTTCTTTTTCTCAGCAGCTTCTTTTTCAATATTTTCAACTAAAACATCTTGATTTTCTTCAGCAGCAACTTCTTGATTTCCTTCAACTTCAGCTTCTTCCAAAACAACATTCTCATCACCTTCTGCAGCAGCTTCTTCTAGAGTTTCCTTCTCCTTGATGACAGAAGGACGATCAAACTTGCACTTTGTCCTTCTTTCTTTGTTGACAACAACTACTTGAGCTGCTTCTGAAACATCTTCTGAGACTGGAGGCCGGGAGGTAAAGGCTTTCTTACGACTGACTCCACCAGGAGCATCATTTGCACCATCTTCCTTGAGAGTGTTAAGATAGTGAACCTTAACTTCTGGCAACTCACTTCTGAAAAACGTTTCGAACTCAGCAAGAACAGGACTTCTTCTGCTTCTTGCCCCAGGGAGAGGTTGAGGAACGTTTCTAACAACTTGAATAAGATTCATCTTTCTCAAGGTGTTGGCGTTTAAGAAACTTCCTGTAGCAATAACAGGATCCTTGACAATTCCTTGGGTTTCCAAATCTTCAATAGTCTTGGTATGAACCAGAAGATTGCTAATGATTCTTCCAAAAGGAATAATATTTCTTTTCTTCGTTCTGAACGCATTCCTGGAATCCTTTACAGCATGCCACATGTGATTGAAAATGATGTAAATGATATCAACCTTCTTCTGAGTACCAATGCAGTAGATAATGTATTGTTGCTCTTTGTTGACAAAGTTTGGAGAATGGGTTGCTTTTCTGTGATAGAAACACCCTAGAGAAAATCTTGGTCCAGACTTTGTAAATTTCCTTCATATCTTTGACGTCATTTGTTTTCTTCACATCTGTGTATAGTTCAGTCAAAACAGCATCCCAATCCATTCTTTGATCAGATTCAAAGACACCAACAGGGTTTCTCAAATCGAACATCATTCTCAGAATGTTCTCAGTGATGACAACCATTCTTCCATGAACAAAAGATATGATTGCTTTAGGAGAAACAACAGCATGAACCCAAAATTCTTTTACCAGTTCTGGATAAACTGGTCCACAAAACTCAGAGAATAATGAAGTCCATCCTTGAAAGAGCATGTTATTTTTGAGACGGAACTCATGTTCTTCCAGGCTGTCGAAATCAACAATTAACTCACAAATCACTTATAACTCATTCCTCGGAATCAAGCAAGTGATTACTGGAACAATCTGTTGTTCTTCTCCTTGTTGACGTTGCTGAGAAGAGGAACCAACAACTTGCGATGAAGAAGCAGCCATTTGAGCACAACTGAGATTACTGATTTTCTTCTTGGGTTTGTGTTTAGGGTTAGAGAAAAGAGCAAACAAGTTGCAAAAATGCATGCAAGAAGATAGAGAATGAGAGCAAAAAAAAGATAAACGTTATGATTTGAAATGAATATATAGAGGCGGATTTGAAAAAGAATGCAATGAATTTATGAGAGTGAACAGTTACAAAATCAATTGAAATCAAATGCATTAAATGATGAGTGACGTTAGGTGAGAGAACATGATATTTGAAATGATTCGCACAGTTACCTAGGGCGGCGTCCCATAAGTTTCACGCACGCTTTTACCTATCGTGTGAACACGTGTTCACCATCAGAAAGCTCTTGGTGACAGCTGTTTTACATAGAATTTGCTTCTGATGAAAGGTAGAACTTTTCATCTTCTGATTCTGATCAAGTATTCTGACTACCATTCTTTAGAAAGGATCTAGTTCTGATAGGATCATCCTTCTTTCCAAGAATGACATCTTCTGAGTGAGCAGAAGTGAGTCTAGAAGATCTTCTGACTGTTGGCTCTTCAGAAATTCTGAGATCCTCTAAAGATGCAGCAACTTGATCTTCTGATCCTTTGCTTCTGAGATCTTTAGCTTCTGATACTTTGCTTCTTGGTTCTTCAGCTTCTGATATATCAATATCTAAATCTGCAAAATTCTCAAACTGCTTTGGCTTTTCAAGACCAACCTTATCATCAAATCTGATATTGATTGATTCTTCTACAACCAATGTTTCAGTATTGTATACTCTGTAGCCTTTAGAGCGTTCAGAATATCCAAGAAGGAAACACTTCTGTGCCTTAGAATCAAACTTACCAAGATGATCTTTAGTATTCAGAATGAAACAAACACATCCAAAAGGATGAAAATATGAAATGTTGGGCTTTCTGTTCTTCCACAATTCATAAGGAGTCTTATTTAGAATAGGTCTTATAGAGATTCTATTCTGAATATAACATGCAGTATTTATTGCTTTCGCCCAGAAATGCTTAGCCATATTGGTTTCATTGATCATGGTTCTGGCCATTTCTTGTAGAGTCTTATTCTTTCGCTCTACAACTCCATTTTGCTGTGGAGTTCTAGGGCAAGAGAAATCATGGGCACTACCATTTTCTTTGAAGAACTCCTCAAAGAATCTGTTCTCAAATTCGCCACCATGATCACTTCTGACCTTTATGATTTTGCACTCCTTCTCAGATTGAATCTGAGTGCAGAATTCAAAGAACACTGAATGAGACCCATCCTTGTGTTTTAAGAACTTTACCCATGTCCAGCGGCTATAATCATATACGATGACTAATCCATATTTCTTCCCTTTGACAGATGCTGTTTTGACTGGTCCAAACAGATCAATGTGCAGAAGTTCTAGCGGCCTAGAGGAAGAGACAACATTCTTAGATTTGAATGTAGGTTTGGAGAACTTGCCCTTCTGACATGCTTCGCAAAGAGCATCTGATTTGTATTTCAGATTTGGGAGTCCTCTGACCAGATTTAGTTTGTTAATCTGAGAAATCTTTCTCAAACTAGCATGGCCTAATCTTCTGTGCCAGACCCATTGCTCTTCACTAACAGACATAAGGCAAGTCACCTTCTGCTTCTCAAGATCAGAAAGATCAATCTTATAAATGTTGTTCTTTCTCTTGCCTGTAAATAGGATTGAGCCATCCTTCTAACTTACAGCCTTACAAGACTTTTGATTAAAGATTATGTCATAACCATTGTCACTTAATTGACTTATGGATAATAAGTTATGCGCTAATCCTTCTACAAGAAGTACATTAGATATGGAAGGAGAGTTACCAGTACTTATGGTTCCAGAGCCAATAATCTTGCCCTTCTGATCTCCTCCAAACTTGACTTCTCCATCAGACTTAAGCACCAGGTCTTGGAACATAGACCTTTTTCTCGTCATGTGTCGCGAGCACCCAGAGTCGAGGTACCATGACATGTTGTGCTTTGTCTTCTTTGCTGCCAAGGATATCTGCAACAGAAATTATCTTCTCCTTAGGTACCCACAACTTCTTGGGTCCTTTCTTGTTAGTTTTCCTCAAGTTCTGATTGAACTTGGGTTTAGCATAATAAACAACAGGAGGTACAACATGATATTCCTTAGGTTTAGGAGCATGATATTTTCTAGGTTGTGTCACATGCTTCTTAGTGTGTGTAACATGAAAGCTTTTGGCATGTGAAGTGAGCCTAATATCATGTGAGGGGCCATACTTGAACTGATCATACAATGGCTTGTATGTGATTTTCATATCATCTACAGGTTCAAATTTGTGTGGGGTATCACCCTCATAGCCAATGCCAACTCTTTTGTTTCCAAAAACACCATATATCATAGAAGCAAGATGACTTCTGCCAATACTTCTAGATAAGAACTTTCTAAAGCTCGAGTCATATTCTTTCAGAATATGATTGAGACTAGGAATGGATTTTTCTGAGTCAGAAGGAGATCCAATATCTTTGGATAATTTTAATACTTTTTCCTTCAGTTCAAAATTTTCCACTTCCAGCTTCTTAGTTTCAGAATCAAATAGCTTTTTCAGCATTTTGTATTTGATACTAAGATGAGCCTTGAGTTCCAGAAGTTCTGTTAAACTGGAAACTAACTCTTCTCTAGATAGTTCAGAAAATACCTCTTTAGAATCTGATTCTGATGTAGATTCTGATCCATCATCAACTGTGGCCATTAGTGCAATGTTTGCCTGCTCGCCTTCAGAGTCTGATTCTGACTCTGAATCATCCCATGTTTCCATAAGACCTTTCTTCTTATGAAACTTCTTCTTGGGATTCTCCTTCTAAAGGTTTGGACACTCATTCTTGTAGTGACCAGGCTCATTGCATTCATAGCATGTCACCTTCTTCTTGTCAGATCTTCTGCTTCCAGAAGATTTTCCTCGTTCAAGCTTCCTAGAACTTTTGAAGTTCTTGAACTTCCTATGCTTGCCTTTCCAGATTTGGTTTACCCTTTTGGAGATCATGGACAGTTCATCTTCTTCTTCTTCTGATTCTGATTCTTCAGAATCTTCTTCTTCAGCTTGAAAAGCATTAGTGCATTTTTTATAATTAGATTTTAATGCAATAGACTTACCTTTCTTCTGAGGTTCATTAGCATCCAGCTCTATTTCATGACTCCTTAGAGCACTGATCAATTCTTCAAGAGAGACTTCATTCAGATTCTTGGCGATTTTGAAAGCAGTCACCATAGGACCCCATCTTCTTTGCAAGCTTTTGATGATCTTCTTGACATGATCAACCTTGGTGTATCCCTTGTCAAGAAATCTTAATCCAGCAGTTAGCATTTGAAATCTTGAGAACATTTTCTCAATGTTTTCATCATCCTCCATCTTGAAGGCTTCATATTTCTGGATCAAGGCAAGAGCTTTGGTCTCCTTGACTTGAGCATTTCCTTCATGAGTCATTTTCAGTGACTCATATATATCATAGGCAGTTTCCATGTTAGATATCTTCTCATATTCAGCATGAGAGATAGCATTCAGCAAAACAATCCTACACTTGTGATGATTTTTGAATTGCTTCTTTTGATCATCACTCATCTCTTGTCTTGAGAGATTTACACCACTAGCTTTCATTGGATGTTTGTAACCATCCACCAGAAGATCCCATAAGTCACCATCTAAACCAAGAAAGTAACTTTCGAGTTTATCTTTCCAATATTCAAAGTTTTCACCATCGAATACTGGTGGTCTAGTGTAGCCATTGTTACCATTTCCATTGTATTGCTCAGCAGAGCAAGATGTAGATGTAGGTGTTGGAGTTTCAACCATCTTGACTTAGCATTTTTCTCTTCCTGAATCTTTTCTAAACACGGTTAAGTGTTTGCACCTTAGAACCGGCGCTCTGATACCAATTGAAGGATAGAAAAACACTTAGAAAGGGGGGGGGGGGTTTGAATAAGTGTGACTTTAAAAATTCTTAAGATAAAAACAATGAACACAATATTTTTATCCTGGTTCGTTGTTAACGAAACTACTCCAGTCCACCCCCTTAGAGTGATTTACCTCACCTGATGATTTAATCCACTAATCAATCTTGATTACAATGGTTTTCCACTTAGATACCCTCTAAGTCTTCTAGAGTATTCTGATCTCAAACTGATCACTCTAGGAACACAATGCTTAGATACTCTCTAAGACTTTCTAGAGAATCCGATCACAACTTGATCTCCTCTAGTTCTTTACAAATGAATGTAAACAAATTCTTACAAGAGTTATATAATGCTTCTTAAAAAGCTATAATCACAACTGTGATATTTCTCTTAAAGTTTAAGCTTAATCTCACTAAGATATTACAACAGTAATGAAGTGAGGTTGAAGATGAAGTTTGAGAGCTTTTGAATTTGACAGCGTTTCTGTATGTTTGCGCAAAGTGTTGTCTTCAGCTTCTCATCAGAACTTCTATTTATAGGCGTTTGAGAAGATGACCGTTGGGAGCATTTAATGCGTTGCGTGATCCGTACAGCATTGCATTTAATGTTTCACTCTTTTGTCAACTACCTCGAGCCTTACTTTTCCTGCTTTAACTGACTTTGCCTTTAATAGCTTCTAACGTTCCTTTTGTCAGTCAGCGTAGCCTGCCATCTTGTACTTGCTTCTGATCTGATCTTTGTAGATACAACGTTTGAATATATCAGAGTCATTAGCAGCTTGGTGCAGAGCATCTTCTTGTCTTCTGACCTTGAAGTGCTTCTAGCGTGATACCATGAGAACTTCAGTGCCTCTGCTTCTGATCTCAAGTTCTTCTGATGCTTCAATAGACCATGTTCTGATTCAGCTTGACCATCTTCTGATGTCTTGCCAGAGCATGTTCTAATGTTGCATGCTGAACCTTCTGAGTCAGTGCTTCTTGCGCTGATTTTGTGCATACTCTTTATATATTTCCTGAAATGGAAATTGCATAGGATTAGAGTACCACATTGTCTCAAGAAAAATTCATATACATTATTATCATCAAAACTAAGAATATTAATCAGAACAATTCTTGTTCTAACAATAGTTGGAATGATGACATTCAAAGGTTGGGGGTTCAGAGTTGGTTCAGAATGAAGAGGATGGTTTCTTATAGAGGTGGTGATAGAAGATGGAATTTCAGAAGAAGATGGTTTCTGAAGTGGAAGGTCAGAGGAAGAATGTAAACTAGAGGTGTCTACAAGATCTTCTATAAGCTTTGAAGCTGTTCAGAAGTTCTGGGTATTTTTAGGGATTCTGTTGATACTTGTTCAGAATTAGTATTATTAGGTACAAAATCAGAGATAACAATACCTAAAGGTTTCTTTTGCTTCTTAGCTTTCTTTGGAGCAGCACCTTCATTAGTAACTTTTCTCTTCAGCTTCTTCTGTTTCTTCTTCTTATCCTTTTTCTGTAACTCCTCCAAAGATGGAAGAGTTCTTCCACGTATCCATGCAGGGTCAACTTCTGACTGGTCTCTTACACAAGCTTCCAGATAAAGTTGAACAGATTATGATAGTTCTGCCTTAAACATCTGAGGGAAATCAGCAACTGGAGTTCTCCTTGTCAGGATATCAGGAATCACCTTTGGAGGGGAGATCACCTTCTTAATCAACTGCATTCTTCTCAGAGTGCTAGCAGTTAGAGTACTTCCACTAACAACCATCAGATCTTGAATAGATCCAGCTGCTCTCAGAGTATCAATCAGAACACTCTCAGTCAGAATGTCTGATATCAATCATCCCATGGGAATGGTATTCTTCTTGATCTTGGGATACTTCAGACGTTCTACTTCCCTAGACTCTTTCACATGTGTCCTCAGATAATTAAATATAACTTGAGGCAGGTTGATTTTGATACCCTTTCCAATACAGTACAGAAGATACTGCTGATCCTGGCTGATGTAGATTGTAGAGTTTGTAGGTTTTTTGTGATTGAAATATCCCAGAATGATCTTCGCCCAAACTCTGTAATGAGGCTTCCAATCAGTGGTATGAGGAGAGTTTATTCCAGTGGTAAATAACTCTGGATGGACTACTTCCCAGTTAGTTCTTCTAGGAAGAGAGCCAGTTATTCCACCCACATCTTGGAGATTCAATAACTTCCTTATCAGCTTTTCAGTAACAACCACTTCTTGCCCTAACACAAAAGAGATAATGGCATTTGATGTTAGAGTTGCGTGAGTCGAAAACTCCTTAACCAGTAAAGGATAAATCGGTCCAATAAGACGATCAAAGAAGTTTTCCCATCCTTGAACCATCATACTCATCTTGATGTCGAACTGATGTGCCTGAAGATTTTCAAAATCCACCATGAGTTCACAGAGAACTTCTAGATCTTCATACGGAATCAAACAAGTCTTCAAAGGAGATTGAAGTTTCTGTTATTGTTCTTGTTGATTTTGCTGAGAAGACGAGACCTTGCATTGATTATTTGATGAAGAAGCCATTGAAGAACACTTGAGATTTAGGGGTTTCGTAACTTTAGGGTTTTTGAATAGGGAGAGGAAGAGACAAAAATGCATATAACGAAGATGATGAATGTGTGGAAAGAGGAAAATGAATATGAAATGTGTTTAAATAGGCACAGATTTGAAATAAACTACAATGAAATTCTGAATGCAAGAGATTACAGAATTTGAATCAATCACAATTAATGCTGAATGACCTTAGGAGAGATAGCGTGATATTTGAAATGATTTGCAAAGTTACCTAGGGAGGCGTCTCATCACTGCACGCATGCTTGTCCCTTCAGAATGAACACGTGTTTATCATCTGGAATAGCTGGTGACAGCTGTTTTGCTTTAACAGAAATTCTGAATCAACTTAGACATATGAAACGTTAGCAATAACAGAATCATAGTATCTAAATGATCAACATATCTAGAACATCTGGAAAAAAAATTTCAAATCTAATCCATATATCAGATCTTCTCATTCTTTCATTCTGGGCATAAATCCATACTGATATTCTTCACAAAGAACTTAAACCTATCTTCAGCAAGGGGTTTTGTGAAGATATCAGCCCACTAATGTTTTGTATCCACAAAGTTTAAAGAAAGAACACCCTTCTGAACATAGTCCCTAATGAAATGACGTTTAATCTCAATATGTTTAGCTTTAGAATGTAAGATAGGATTCTTAGATAAACAAATAGCAGAAGTATTATCACAGAATATAGGAATGTTACTCTCATATATCTGATAATCTTCTAGCTGACTTTTCATCTAGAGCATCTGTGTACTACATCCAGCAGCAACAACATATTCTGCTTCTATGGTAGAGAGTGCAATGATAGCTTGCTTCTTGCTGTACCAAGAGATCAGGTGACTACCCAGAAACTGAAAGTTTCAGGATTCCCCTACGGATGGTTTCATCCTTGTTGAGTCACCCTACGGCTGTGTCTCTCTTTGAAGTCTAACTAAGGTTAGCAGTTTGGTAGATTCATCTACGGCTGGTTTCTTCCTTTTGGAGTCGTCCCACGGCTACGTCTCTTTTTCAAGTCTAACTAAGGTTAGCAATCTGTTTAAGATCCACCTTCGGCTGGTATCCTTTGTTAATACTCAACACTCTTTGCTGTACCATAGAATGCAAATTTTGATGGTACTTTCGGGGTATTCAATCCACTCGCACCTCAAATGTTCGAAACCCAAGATGTTTGTACATTCAGGTCCAAGAAGATTGAATAGGGGCAGCTGTTGCACCCCAAAATTTGCCCATTTATTTATACCCAATTGGCTTTCATATCACATTCATGTGCATACCTCATGTAGGTCATTCATCTAATACATTCATCCATATCATAGTTACTGTTCAAGAAAATTGATGAAAAAAGAGCTTCTGCAGAAGAAATTCCTAATCAAAATGAGAGAAGATTTGAAGTCTGATTGCATGGCCTCATTTCCATTGACATACTCCTAAAATCAGGGTGTATCCTCTTCAATTCAAAGCTCTGATCAAAAGATGCAATCCTCAAATTCAGGGTTTTCAAACTAGGGTTTTGACCAAAGTCAACCATGTTGACTTTTTGGTCAAAATTTAATTGGGAGATGATTTTTGGGTATGAAGTATGGTTGTCTTGAAGAAATATATTCATCGAAGCTTCTTTGGTTGAAAACTGATTGAGAGTTGAATCAAAAACGGATTAATCGGGAAATTAGGAAAATCAGGAAAAGTTGACTTTTTGGTCAAGATCAAGGTCAATTGTCAAATATTGACTTTTGGTGGAAAATCGGTCAAAGAAAGTCAAAGAAATAAATAAAATTAAGAAATAATCAAAACTTTCCAAATTTGGAAGGTAGTTGAAATGGGAAATACCCAAAAAAGGAAAGTTATGATACTTAGAAATTTTTCAGGAGTTTGTAAATGGCTGACCAGTGCACTTCATGGCTGATTTGTATATGGATAATGGCAAAATCTCAAAACAAGTTCAACAACAAAAATGTTCATCTCATGGCATATTACAAGTTTGTAGTTGGAATTATTTTCAAGAGATGCTTGGATCAAAAGTTATGGAGGTTTGAAGTTGGATGTTTCCATTGGAACACAAGTCATAGTGTGGGGCAAAATTCTGGGCAGCGTGTCACATTTTATCAAGCATGTGACGTTCTGATTTTGAGATTGATTTTAGAGAAATATAGAGGTCCATAAAGTGCAAACAAGGTGTCAATCTACTCTCCTCCATTCCCTCTACTTAACAAGACAAGAATTATGGAAATTGGATGAGTATTGAACAAGTTATGAAGGCTCAAAGTCACTTCCTCGCCAAGTCATGCGCTACCAAAGATATGGGCCAAAAGCTAAGGGCACACGCGTGCATTTCACCAAACCGGTGGTGTGCCATTTTCCAATCCAATTTTGGGAAATTAGAGACACCTTTTAAATCCAAACCAAGTGTTATCCTACTCTCCTTCATTCCCTCTTTCCATTGAGCACAAAATTGAATCAAATGGTGGGTCACAAAAGAAGTTATGAGCATACGAAGTGAGCGCCATGGACAACTTATAAACGCGAGGCGAGAGTGGAAATTCTGTAGCATGGTGTATGCGTGTGTATCCTATTATTCTCTCAATTTGTCCATGCAAGTTACTACAAAACCGTGCCCAAGTGAATCAAGCTTTCTCACTAAGTGTTAGTAAGAATCCTCTATATGCTATTCCACCATACACTATCATGAACCTTCACACTATATAAGCAAAGCTCTTTTAGAAAGTTAATAGAGACTCTCACTTTCATTTTCCAGTTTCACAATCACTCTCTCTCTCTCTCTTCTACACTCATCTCTCTCTTCATCTCTCTAACCACCATGTAACTTCCATAACAAACCTAACCAACCACCTCCGGCCACCATAACACACCTAACCAACCTACTCCGGCCACCACAACCACCACTGCAACGACACTCTCATTCAAATCACAACTTTATCTTCTTCAAGAACACCACCATCACCTTCTTCAATCTTAACCATCATCACCATCAATCTTCGTTCTCAGTCATCATCAACAACAAACCTCTTCTATCCTCTCTACCATCTCTCTGCTCCTCAAGACCGAAATCATCATCATCATCATCATCATCATCATCATCATGGCCTCATCATTACTCTTCTGAAGCGAAACTTCATCTCCCTAGAGCTACAAGAACCTTGAGTTTATTTCTCAAGGTTTGGAGTCGAGAATCTGAGCTTGTCATCTTCAGCTTCTGGATTCGCTCAGCAAGAAGATTATAGAGTTTTCTTTCAGCTTTGATTCAAGAACTCTTTCAGGTGAGTTTTCTAAAACCTTGTCAGCATCTTAGATCACATGTGGTAGTTCATGCATTCGGTGCTGTAATTACGAGAGTTCTCTTCGATTCTTGAGTTTGTTTTCTGTTTGTATACAATTTGTCGTTATTTGAATGTTTGAATCTCGTAGGTGAATTCTATGTTTAATTGTGAATACTTTGATGTGATTAGAGAGAGTTTTGGTAAAGATTATATAGGTTAGGGTTTTGTTAAACCATTCGGTTATAGGGATAGAGATCTCGAATGCGAAAAATAAGCTCATGTTCGAATTCAGCATGAAAAATTGAGTGGGAGCAATGTCCTTTTTTTATGCTTTCCGGGAACCTCAATACCGGCGCCGGCGGGGCTGCCATTTTGGCTCGTCGGAGAAGATCATGAACAGTACCCCATGTACTGTTCACGTGAGTAGCATGGAGGTTTAGCATGCTGTACGTTCTTTTTTTATTTCTTTCTTTGTTGTAATGATTGGAATATGTGATGGCTAGTTGTTATTGGCTCAGGTTATTTCTTTTGTCTTTTTGTGGCTTAAGTATATGGTGACCACTGACCAATTGATACTTTGTCTTCATTTCACGTCACATGTGAATAAAAAAAAATCATACTATGTAATAAATAGAATGCATGCTGATATGTAAGTGAAATAAGATGGATAATGAAATATGGTGTGATGAAATGATCTTGGACCACTAAATGACATGGGCTTCGCATATTTTCTTAACCATACCCCATGATTGCTTGTACTAACTCACGACTGGGTTAATGGGCTCAATGCTTTTCATGTTCACACCCCTGTTTTGAGCCCAATGAGTGCTATGCATAAATTCAGTTGACTGTTAGTTGCTAATTCACCCCCTGTAGATAGAATTTTATTTTGTTTCAAATTGTTTTTCCTTATATTTTAGTTTGTTATTTCTTTTTTTTTACTCAAATAAAAATAACAAAAATAGATTTCTTGACCAATTAGAATTTTAGGGACTATTGTTTTAATTAGATTTTAATTGTTGATTTTCTTCAAATTGTGATTGGTACATAAATAAAAATACTTAGTTTTTTGTCTTAATTCGTGAAAATAGTCTTAAACATGATAAAAAATACAAAAATTGCTTGTGAATATTTTCATGGTTAGTTTAGATTTTAATCCTTTCTTTTTGTGAATATTTTCATATTTTGAGAAATGTCTAAAATACCCCTAGTTGTTAAAGTTGACTTTAGTCAACTTAAACAACTTTCTTCTTAGTTAATTCCCTTTAGATGTTAGGTTAATCCTTAATTAGGAATTAGACTTGTAGATTAGAATAATTTAGATTAGGGTATTAGACTTAGTTCCCCCTTTCATTCTTTTTTCTTTTCAACATTAAAACATTAATAAATAGAGATGCGAATCACACCTTACTAAAAGTGGGAGAGAAATGAGTGGGATTTATTCCCTAATCTGTTTCTCAATCACTTGGTGGGAGAGAAATGAGTGGGATTCATTCCCTAATCTGTTTCTCGATCACTACATAATGGGAGAGAAATGAGTGGGATTCATTCCCTAATCTGTTTCTTGATCATTGTACATTTTTATGTGATTCAAATCGCAAATAAAATCCCCTTAAAAAAAATACCCAACCAAAAACACTTAAAACACTTAATAAAGGCTCAAATTAAAACAAAGTAATGAAGTGGTGCGAAACCTTGTATTGGGTTTTGTTCATCATGTAGTTACATAAAAAACACAAACCCAAGATTATTTTCTCCTTAAGAACAAGTTAAGTCCCTTCCAAAAGTAGGCGTATAAGTCTCCAAAGGTCGAGCATCGTGGATTGTGACCTTAAACGCTGTTCAAATAAAAAACACAAAACAAATGGAAACTTTTGAGCCGAACTACGGTCGCTCTGATTCCTGAAAAGGATACGTAGGCATTGGGTCGCGGGGCCTAAGCGAGCACACTTGTAAATAATTCCTTCTTTTCCCCGTATTTCTTTTGCATTCATTCGCATTTAGGTTTAGGCATTATATACACCCTTTAGATAGAAACAAACATAGGTGGATACCATCGAGTACGATGGGCGTGAGGGGTGCTAGCACCTTCCCCTCGCGTAACTAACTCCCGTACCCTGTTCTCTGGTCGAAAGACCTTGTTCTTATTCTGAGTTAGGTTATCTGGTATTCCTTTCCCTCGATGGGATAAATATATTAGTGGCGACTCTAATTCATTTTTTGCGGTAGTGTCACCTTCTTGCTGACTATAGCCCTGAGCAACCAGTCTGGCTTTGTTTCTGATGACTTCACCTTTCTCACTCAGCTTGTTTCTGAAGACCCACTTAGTTCCAATGATGTTAAATCCTTTTGGTCTTGGAACCAGATCCCAAACATCATTCCTTGTAAACTGATTAAGCTCATCTTGCATGGCAATTATCCAGTCAGCATCTTCCAGAGCTTGATCAACAGAAGTTGGCTCAATCAAAGATACTAGACCAAATTGACATTCTGCATTGTTCTTTAGGAATGCTCTCGTTCTGATGGGATCATCTTTCTTTCCAATGATGACATCTTCTGAATGAGCAGAGTTGAGTCTAGAAGATCTTCTGAGTGTTGGCTCTTCAGATATTCTGAGATTCTCCAAAGATGCTTCAACTTGATCTTCTGCATAATTCTTTCCTTTGGGTTCTTCATGATCTGAGTTAGATATATCTATATCTGCAAAATTCTCAAACTTCTTTGGCTTTTCAAGACCAAGCTTATTATCAAATTTGATATTTATTGATTCTTTAACTACTAGAGTTTCAGTATTGTATACTCTGTAGCCTTTTGAGCGTTCAGAATATCCAAGTAGAAAACACTTTTGAGCTTTAGAATCAAACTTATGCAAATGATCTTTAGTATTCAGAATATAGCATACACATCCAAATGGATGAAAATAAGAAATGTTGGGCTTTCTGTTCTTCCACAATTCATAAGGAGTCTTATTAAGAATAGGTCTTATGGAGATTCTATTCTGAATATAACACGTTGTGTTAATTGCTTCTGCCCAGAAATGCTTAGCCATATTGGTTTCATTGATCATGGTTCTGGCCATTTCTTGTAGAGTCCTATTCTTTCGTTCTACAACTCTATTTTGCTGTGGAGTTCTAGGACAAGAGAAATCATGGGCAATACCATTTTCTTTGAAATAAATTTCAAAGAATCTGTTCTCAAATTCACCACCATGATCACTTCTGACCTTTATGATTTTGCATTCCTTCTCAGATTGAATTGAGTGCAGAAGTCAAAGAACACAGTATGTGACTCATCCTTGTGTTTCAAGAACTTTACCCACACCCATCTGCTATAGTCGTCTACGATGACTAATCCATATTTCTTCCCTCTAATTGATGCTGTTTTGACTGGGCCAAAAAGATCAATGTGCAGAAGTTCTAGCGGCCTAGAGGAAGAGACAACATTTTTAGACTTGAATGCAGGTTTTGAAAACTTCCTTTTCTGACATGCTTCGCAAAGAGCATCTAATTTATATTTCAGATTAGGGAGTCCTCTGACCAAATTAAGTTTGTTAATATGAGAAATCTTTCTCAAACTAGCATGACCCAATCTTTTGTGCCAGACCCACTGCTCTTCACTAACAGACAAAAGGCAAGTAACCTTTTGATTCTTAAGATCAGAAAGATCTATCTTATAAATGTTGTTCTTTCTCTTTCCTGTAAATAAGATTGAGCCATCCTTCTGACTAATAGCTTTACAAGACTATTGATTGAAGATTATGTCATAACCAATGTCACTTAATTGACTTATGGACAATAAGTTATGAGCTAATCTATCTACTAAAAGAACATTAGTTATAGAGGGAGAGTTACCAATGCATATGGTTCCAGAACCAATGATTTTTCCCTTCTGGTTCCCTCCAAACTTTACTTCTCCAGCAGATTTAAGTTCCAGGCTTTGGAACATAAATGTTCTTCCCGTCATGGGTCGTGAGCACCCAGAGTCCTGGTACCATGACATATTTGCCTTTGTCTTTTGAGCCTTGAAGGAGATCTGTAACAGGAACTATCTTTTCCTTAGGTACCCACATTCTTTTGGGTCCTTTTGGGTTAGTTCTTCTCAAGTTCTGGTTGAACTGAGATTTAGCACGAGGTTTAACATAAGATTTTCTAGATTGTGTAGCAACATATTTCTTGGTGTGTGTTATGTGGAAACTCTTAGAGTGAGATGTGTGCTTAATATCATGAGAATGGCCATACTTGAACTGATCATACAAGGGTTTGTATGTCATAATCATCTCATCAACATGTTCAAGTTTGTATGGGGTTTCACCCTCAAAGCCTATGCCTATTCTCTTGTTTCCACTTACTCCATATATCATAGAGGCTAGCTGACTTCTGCCAATACCTCTAGATAGGAACTTTCTGAAACTTAAGTCATATTCCTTCAGAATATTATTAGTACTTGGAATAGACTTTTATGAACTTGAAGATGATTCAACATCTTTGGATAATTTTAAAACTTTTTCCTTAAGTTCAGAATTTTCTATTTCAAGCCTCTTAGTTTTAGATTCAAAGAGCTTTTTAAGGTTTTTGTATTTGATACTAAGTTGACTTTTAACTTCCAGAAGTTCAGATAAACTGGAAACAAGGTTTTCTCCAGTAAGTTCAGAAAATACCTCATCAGAGTCTGAATCAGAAGTAGACTCTTCACCAGCATCAATTGTTGCCATCAGTGCTATGTTGGCCTGCTCATCTTCAGAGTCTGACTCTTGATCAGAAGAGTCCGAGTCATCCCAAGTAGCCATAAGACCTTTCTTCTTTTCAAATCTTTTCTTGGGCTTCTCCCTCTGAAGCTTTGGACATTCATTCTTAGAGTCCAGGCTCTTTAAATTCATAGCACGTCACCTTTTTCTTGTCAGATCTTCTGTGTCCAGAAGATTCTCCCTCCTCAGGTCTTTTGAAGTTCTTGAAGTTCTTGAACTTTCTCTGCTTGCTTTTCCAGAGTTGATTTACTCTTCTGGATATAAGAGATAATTCATCTTCTTCTTCTTCTTCTGATTCTGACTCGTCAGAATCTTCTTCTTCAGCCTGAAAAGCGTTAGTGCATTTTTTATTATTAGATTTTAATGCAATTGACTTACCTTTCTTTTGAGGCTCGTTTGCATCCAGCTCAATCTCGTGACTCCTCAGGGCACTTATCGGCTCCTCAAGAGACACCTCATTCAGATTCTTGGCAATCTTGAATGCAGTCACCATGGGTCCCCATCTTCTGGGTAAGCTTCTGATGATCTTCTTTACATGATCAGCTTTGGTGTAGCCTTTGTCTAGCACTCTCAATCCAGCAGTTAGAGTCTGGAATCTTGAAAACATTGCTTCAATGTTCTCATCTTCCTCCATCTTGAATGCTTCATATTTCTGGATTAGAGCAAGAGCCTTGGTCTCCTTTACTTGAGAATTACCCTCATGAGTCATCTTTAAGGATTCAAAGATAAAATGAGTTGTTTCTCTGTTTGTTATCTTCTCATACTCAGTATGAGAAATAACATTTAGCAATATAGTTCTAGACTTGTGATGATTCTCGAAGTCTTTCTTTTGAGCATCACTCATGGCTTGTCTTGTAATCTTGACTCCTCGTGCATTCCCAGGATGTGTGTAACCATCCAACACTAAATCCCATAAGTCACCATCTTGACAAAGAAAGTAACTTTCAAGCCTATCCTTCCAATACTCAAAATTTTCACCATCAAAGACTGGTGGTCTATTGTAACCATTGTTGGGTTCAGGAGTAGGAGTAGATGAACTTGTTTCAACCATTTTGATTTAGTGTTTTTCTCCCTGAATCTTTTGTCTAACACGGTTAAGTGCTTGCACCTAGAACCGGCGCTCTGATGCCAATTGAAGGAGTGAAAAACACTTAGAAGGGGGGGGGGGGGATTGAATAAGTGTAACTCAAAAACTTGGAAGATAAAAACAATGAACACACTTATTTTTATCCTGACAATGTCCACCCCTGACAAGGTGATTTACCTCAACAGTGGATTTAATCCACTAATCCAACTGATTACAATGGTTTTCCACTTAGATACCCTCTAAGTCTTCTAGAGTCTACAGATCACAACTTGATCACTCTATGAAATATTTTACAATCAATGTAAAATAAATGTTTACAAGAGTTTAGATTGCTTCTAATAAAGATGTAATCACAACTGTGATATTTATCTTAAGTTCTAATTCTTAACACTCACTAAATATTACAAAGAGTTGTGAGGTTGAAGATGAAGTTCTTTAGCTTTTGATTTTGACAACGTTTCTGTAAGTTTTGCGCAAGTGTTGTATGTTGCTTCTGATCAAAACTTCTATATATAGGCGCTTGAGAGGAAATGACCGTTGGGAGCATTTAATGCTTTGCGTGAATAGTACAACGCTGCATTTAATGTTTCACACTTTTGTCAACTACCTCGAGCCACGCTTTTGCTGCTTTTACTAACTTTTCCTTTTGTAGCTTCTAACGTTCCTTTTGTCAGGAAGAGTTTTGACGTTACAGCCTTTCATCTTGTACTTTCTTCTGGACTCAGATTTGTAGATAACAATGTTTGAATATCAGAGTCATCAGTTTTGGTGCAGAGCATCTTTTGTCTTCTGACTTTGAAGAGCTTTGAGCGTGATACCATCAGAGCTTCAGAGCTTGTACTTTTGACTTCCATTCTTCTGATGCTTTCTAGTTCATGTTCTGATTCTGCATAACCATCTTCTAATGTCTTGCCAGAGCATGTTCTGATGAAGCCATCCAGAACTTTCTGAGTCAGTGCTTCTGAACGCTGATTTGTGCATACTCTTTTATACTTTTCTTGAAATGGAAAACGTAAAGGATTAAAGTACCACATTGTCTTATACAAAATTTATACTTAATGTTATCATCAAAACTAAGAATATTGATCAGAACATTTCTTGTTCTAACAATGATCACTCTTGGATTTTACTAGCTTTCTTTGTTTGTTTCTACCTTGTAACTCTTGAAAGTAGTTTATGAATTGGTTGTACCTTGTCCCTTTGTATGCTATCAAAAGAAATGGTACCTCGATGACCCTTATATGTACCAAGATTGCTTTGTCCCTTTATTATTAATGAATGAAATTTCTTTTTCAAGTTACTATATAGTGTTTACATTTACAAAACTCTTAAATAAATCCTTGAAAGATATTCTGATATATTTTGAAAATTAAAACAAAAAAGAGTCTTTTGCATTGCATGCATCATACCACATTCACATTCACACTCACATCTGAGTCAGAGTCTTATTCATTCCTCTCTCTCTCTCCTCAGAGTCAAGCTGACGCACCGGTATAATACTCGTGCCAATCGTCAAAGAATGGAAGACGGTATTGTTGATGATCAAGAGTGGCAAGAAGAAGTTGTCGTTCTACGCTCCGGTATTGAAAGATTAACTTCTATGGTTCAAGACTTGGTGGCTACTTAGAATCAGCCACTAACCCAAGCTCAGACTACTGTGATCTCTGAGATAAAGACTGCTCAGGTTCCTGCAACCCAGATTCAAGCCGATTATGAATACCTCGAGGATGTTTGTTAATCCACTCAATCCTTGGTGAATATGCACACTGTCTTGTGTGAACTTGATTAATTTCCTCCACATGACTACAATGCTTGTTCAATATGTTCCAACACCATTCGTGGATGTACTCTCGTAGTTGAAGACCTTTAGAAAACTGCTAGACCAAGGAATTATCAGCATATCAAGAAAGAAAAGGGATGAAGAAATTCACTCTGTCAACATGGTATATGGCTATCCTGGCCAATATCAAGTCTATGACGTACACCATTTGAGATGTGACATAGTGCAAATGCATGCCACCTTATGGGTGATTGGAGGATTAACTCGACACAATTATGGCTCTTGCCGAATCTGTTGTAGAGATACCCGTGGATGTGCACTGGTAAAAGCAGAAGTTCAGAGTCTCATGGATCGAGGGCTTATCCAGATTCTCCGAGATAGAGACGAGAATAATGTCAACATGATTGGGGAAAGTTCCGTCGTGAAGTATGTGCCCGATGTTCGCACTGTGCGCGAATCCTTACGAATGATACACAAGAAATGGGTCCAAAACGGATCAATTGACTTTAGCCATGATAACTGTCCCGCTTGTAAATGGAGCACACGAGGTTGTGCTAGTCTGCAAGAAGACATTCTGACTCTGATAGGTCTGGGTTTGCTAGATGAGGAAATTAAAGGAAGAAAAGGACACAATTACATTGAAGAAGAAATGACCTATGGGCCACTTGACAGTATGCTGCGAGAAGTTCCTCAAAGAATTCCGAAGCACAACCGTGACCTATACATATCAGCAAAGTATGAAGACAACATTTTGACGACGCTGGTTCGTCTCTGAACATTATGCCATGGAGCACCTTGGAAAGTCGGTCCTATCAAGGGGCACCTTTTATACCAAATGGGGTTAGCTTAGTGACTTTTGAAGGATTCTCACGCATCGTGATTGGAGAGATTTATCTCCCTATCCGCATCGGACCTCATGATTTTGATGTCACCTTTCAAGTGATGGAGATTTATCCCGCTTACAATTGTTTGTTGGGAAGACCTTGGATTCACAATGCTAAAGCCGTTCCTTCCACTTTTCACCAGATGTTGAAATACCCTCTGAAGGACAAATTAATAATTGTTTATGGAGAACATACCATGTTTGTTTGTCAACTATCCTCTGTTCCTAACATCGAAGAGATTACAACATAGTTCCAAGATTTAGGAGTCGTAAATCCTGAATACCGAAAGAAAGCTGGTGCGTCTATTTCATCCTGGAAAGATGCCCAACAAGTGGTTGCCCAAGGATCTTATGAAGGCTAGGGACAAGTTATTGAACTTCCCACCAACAAGAACAAAAGTGGTCTAGGATTCACATCCCAAAAGTTAAAAGGAAAAGAATCTGAGTATGGAAGCTGCAATAAGACCTTGCATGAGACTTTTCAAAGTGCTGACTACATCAACCAAAATCAACAGGACATAGCTGCTATCATTGAAGATGTTCCAGAATGTTCAAGCTTCGTGACGTATGGAGGGGACAACTCCAACTGGACTTCCGTCAGCATCTCTTCTGTTGTTCATGAGTCTAAGTAATTTTCTGTCTTTTAAAAACCTTTCGCTCTGCCCAAGGCGAAAGAGTAATGTGTCGGGCTGTTTAAAATAATTCCTTTTGTTCTGCCCAAGACAAAAGTAAGCTTATCCAGGGCTTTGTTTCAAATCATTAATAAAAAGAAATTTTTTCTTCCCTTTTGTTTATCGCTTATTTTTTTCTGAAAATGGTAACATCTAACATCTAAAAAAACCCATAAAAATCAATCAAAATTGTTTTTCAAATTTGCACATACACCATTTCTTCATTTGTTCCTAAAAAGCAAACATAAATCATGTGCAGATTATCTCCTGATAAACCCACTGAAAACAATGATCCTAGGCCCTCTCCAAACTTTGAATACCTTGTGTATGAAGCTGAAGAAGAGAGTAGTGAAGAGATCTCTGAAGAGATCACTCGTCTACTTGAGCACGAGGAAAAGATCATTGAGCCGCACAAAGAGCCTTTGGAAGTAATCAATTTGGGTATTGAAGAAGAGAAAAGAGAAGTGTGAATTGGGGCATTGTTAGAAGCAAGCGTCAAAAACAAAATGGTTGATTTTTTGAGAGAATATGTGGATATCTTTGCTTGGAGCTATCAAGATATGCATGGGTTGGATACCACTATTGTAGAGCACAGATTACCGTTAAAGCCAGAATGTTCGCCTGTCAAACAAAAGTTGAGAAGAACTCACCCAAATATGGAAGACAAGATCAAAGAAGAGGTACAGAAGCAAATCAATGCTGGTTTCCTCGTCACATCAGAATATTCTCAGTGGTTGGCCAACATAGTGCCCTTTCCTAAGAAGGATGGAAAAGTCAGAATGTGTTTTGAATACAAAGATTTAAACAGAGCAAGTCCAAAAGATGATTTCCCGTTACCCCACATTGACATGTTGGTGGATATCACTGCTAAGTTTAAAGTCTTCTCATTTATGGATAGATTCTCAGGTTACAATCAAATCATGATGGCACCTGAAGATATGGAAAAAACAACTTTTATCACACCCTAGGGCACGTTTTGTTACCGTGTAATGCCATTTGGTCTGAAGAATGCTGGAGCAACTTACCAAAGAGCCATGACGACTCTTTTCCATGATATGATTCATAAAGAAATTGACGTTTCTGTGGATGACATGATTGCCAAGTCTGCATCAGAAGAAGAACCTGTGGGGCATCTACTGAAGTTGTTCCAACGTTTAAGAAAATACAAGCTGCGTCTGAATCCAAGTAAATGCACATTTGGTGTCCGCTCTAGAAAACTACTAGGTTTCATCGTCAGCCAAAGGGGTATTGAGGTTGATCCCGACAAAGTCAAAGCCATTCAAGAAATGCCTCCTCCAAGAACGGAAAAACAAGTCAGAGGATTTCTTAGACTATTTAATTACATCTCCAGATTTATATCTCACATGACTGCAACTTGTGGACCGATCTTTAAGCTTCTCCGCAAGGACCAAGAATGTAAATGGACAGAAGAATGTCAAAAAGCTTTTGAGGATATCAAAGAATACCTGCTGGAACCTCCAATCTTAAGCCCTCTAGTGGAAGGAAAACCTTTGATCATGTATTTAACCGTACTTGAAGATTCTATGGGATGTGTCCTGGGTCAGCAAGACGAGTCTGGTCGAAAAGAGTATGCCATTTATTACTTGAGCAAAAAGTATAACGACTATGAAATAAGATATTCACTGCTCGAGAAAACTTGCTGCACTCTTGTATGGGCTGCTCGCCGGCTAAGGCAGTACATGTTGACTCATACGACGTATCTCATATCCAAAATGGATCCAATCAAATACTTGTTTGAAAAGCCGACATTAACTGGAAGAATTGCCCGCTGGCAGATGTTATTATTAGAGTACGACATCCAATATCGTGCCCAAAATGCCATCAAAGGAAGTGTTTTAGCCGATCATTTGGCCTCCCAACCTATTGATGATGATCAATATTTACAAGACGATTTCCCAGACGAAGAGATCATGTATTTGAAATCAAAAGATTACGAAGAACCTTTACATGGAGAAGGACCGGATCCTGAATCCCAATGGGGTTTAATATTCGATGGAGCTGTTAATGCTTTTGGTAGAGGAATTGGGGCAATCATTGTTATACCACAAGGTTCTCATGTACTGTTCACTGCAAGACTGATGTTCGAATGCACCAACAATATGGCAGAGTACGAAGCTTGTATCATGGGACTGGAAGAAGCCATTGATCTTAGAATCAAGATTCTGGATGTATATGGAGATTCTGCTCTAGTCATTAATCAGATCAAAGGAAAATCAAATGGCAGATGCAGTGGCTACTCTAACTTCCATTATCAAGTGAAGTTTCCAAATAAAGCTCCTTAGATTACAATCATGCGCCTGGATAGGCCGACTCTTGTATTTACTGCCGAAGTTGTCACAGATGACAAGTCGTGGTTTTATGACATCAAAGTCTTCTTACAAAAACAGGAGTACCCACCAGGGGTATCTAGCAAAGACAAAATAACTTTGAGAAGATTGTCTGGTAATTTCTTCCTAACTGGAGATGTGCTCTACAAAAGGAATTTTGATATGGTATTGCTCAGATGCATGGATAGACACGAAGCACACCAATTAATGCAAGAAACTCCTGAAGGATCTTTTGGTACTCATGCCAATGGACATGCAATGACAAGAAAGATATTGAGAGCAACTTACTATTGGATGACAATGGAATATGACTGTTACAGATATGTGAAGAAGTGCCACAAATTCCAGATCTATGCTGATAAGATCCATGTGCCTCCAACGCTTCTCAACATTATCTCCTCTCCATGGCCTTTCTCTATGTGGGGAATTGATATGATTGGAATGATTGAACCTAAGGCTTCAAATGGACATCGTTTCATCCTGGTCGCCATTTATTACTTCACCAAATGGGTCAAAGCTGCCTCTTACGCCAATGTTACTCGACAAGTGGTAGTAAGATTTATCAAGAACAATCTCATCTGTCGCTACGAAGTACCCAACAGGATCATTAATGATAATGGTTAATCTGAACAACAAGATAATGAAAGAGTTATATGGTGAGTTCAAGATCGAGCATCATAATTCCTCTCCTTACCGTCCAAAGATGAACGGAGCGGTTGAAGCGACTAACAAGAATACCAAAAAGATTGTCCAGAAAATGGTTGTGACTTGCAAGGACTGGCATGAAATGCTCCCTCTTGCTCTGCATGGGTACCGTACTACAATTCGCACTTCGACTGGGGTAACACCTTTCTCCTTAGTATATTGCATGGAAACCGTACTCCCGGTAGAGGTTGAGATTCCCTCCTTAAGGATCCTAATAGAAGCCAAGATATCAGAAGCTGAATGGTGTCAAGCTAGATACGACCAATTGAATCTTATTGAAGAGAAAAGAATGACCGCATTATGCCACAGTCAGCCTTACCAAGAAATAATGAAGAGAGCTTTTGACAAGAAAGTTAGACCTCGAAGATTCAAGGAAGGCGATCTCGTGCTCAAGAAGATATTACCTCTTCAACTAGATCTCAGGGGCAAATGGACTCCCAATTATGAAGGCCCATATGTAGTTAAGAGAGCCTTCTCAGGTGGTGCTTTGACTCTTATGACTATGGATGGTGAAGAATTCCCACGTCCCGTGAATACCGATATGGTTAAGAAATACTTCTCCTAAAGAAAGAAAAAGAAAGAAGCTCGCTAAGTTGAAAACCAGAAAGGGCGACTTAGGCAAAAATAAGCATCTCGGTGGACTGAAAACCTGAAAGGACGGTCAGGGCAAAAATTAGAGACAATACAAGAAAAGAAAAACACCCCGATGAATTGAAAACCAGCCAAGGTAATTCATGAAAAAATTAGGGAACATGGCAAGTAACCACATCCGGTATCACCTGACCATCCTGAAGATTTTTATGAAGACTCTCAACCGACGTCAGCGTACGCATGATATTCAAAGTTGATAGGGAGACTAGTAATCATTGTATTTCAGTGTACCCTTTCTTGAAAAAGTTACTATTTTCAAACTTTGTAATGCATGGAGTCTTGCCGTTCGCAGACTACCATTCCATTAATGAAAATTTGAGCTTTATCTCATCTCTTGGAATTCTTATTTTATTCTATCTTGCAAAATATTGTTTTAAAATTAATGGATTTGAAACAAAGTCAAAAGTTGTTTTTCAAAATAAAAAAGATAGAACATTTTCTTAAGACTCTTGAATACAGAGGTAAATGTTGACCTAAAATCCCCAAGAGAGTTGGTTTTTGAAACAGGAAGCGAAAGCACCGACAAATTTTATCCCACAGAGCAGCTAAGTCTTGATACAAGTTGTCTCCAGCCAGGGACATGTTTTCTTCTCAAAATATGTCCCCCTTTTTAACGGGTTTTCTTCTTGGAATGAATCATGTGATAGTGAAGATTGGTTTGAAGAGTATTCTCTTCCCCAACACGAATTGCATCCCCAACAGAGGATGTTATTAATGATCGAGCATGTATATACCCTGGCGTTGTCATTTCCCAGTGTGGTCATCTTATTATATGTTTGTTTTGTCAGTATGCACATAACACTCACTTATGCACTCATGCATTCATACATCATATACTCATGCACATCATTTGAACCTTGTTGATATGATAAGCTTATTATTCCCCAAGCAATGTCTTTACTCCTTCCATTTAAGCGTCAGCTTTAGGCGGAAAGACCCGTAATTTTATGCTTCCCTAGAGAGTTTGTTCCTCATGGGAAGATCTTGTTTCAGCTTATTCACCTGTCTGTAGATAGGATGGATCCCCCGTTTTTGAGCTTATTCCTCGATGGGAAGAGTCTTGTTTGGTGTCTCATTCCAACTCCTCCTTGGATTGAACTTTGTCTCCAACAAATACGATTATTTGGATCAGCGAATCCTGGATTCTTAGAGTGCATTTATTTTGCACGGTTGAAGACTTGATGTTTTCAAACATGAACCTGTTTTTGGTTCCCCAGAAAGTAGGATTTATATCCCCGGCAATTACTATTGTGGTTATCACCTGACGACAAGTAATGATCTCTTTATTTTAGCAGCTTGTGTGTCCCCAATTTCCTTCTTGAAAGAAGATGATACTGTCTACGGAGCAAGAAATTTTTTCCAACAAAAGAAGTTTGGAAATGATAGAAGATTCACAATAGATGCCCAACCTTCTCAAGATGATGAAGACAGTCTATTGAAGAACCTGAAGTTATTTATGAATGGTTAGTCTCTCCAGCGTCGATATAGTTCATGTTGAAGTTATTTATGAATGGTTAGTCTCTCCAGCGTCGAGACAGTTCATGATAAAGTTAGTTATTTCCTTAGTGAATGGTGAGTCTTCCCAGCATATGAGATAGTTCATTAAGAAAGCCCATTGAGATCCTTCCCCAGCATGTGAAAGCAGCCCATGGAGAAGATTAACCTTGTTATGTGTGAATCCATAGCTTGGTGTTATGTTATGTGTGAACCCATAACATATCTTTGTCATTACGAGAGAATCCGTAATTGGCCCTTTTGTTCTGAGAGAATCCAGAACCCCTTTAAACCCTGAGTTTACCAAAGTCTGTTGCGTCGCTCATTTTTCAAGTGTCAGGAGCTGCCTACCCTATGTCCCCAGTAGATCTGTTTCCTTCCTCCCAGTTTAAAGGAAGGATGTTGTTTGTTTATTCCATATGAAAATCAAAAAATATATGTTGTTGTCATATCATGCATGTGGGCTCCCATGGTCCAAAATTGTGCTATCTTTTATATTGAAGTCCCTCCTACCGTGCTGAGACGAAGATTCCACCTTCCCCTCATTAGGTATCAGGAACTTAAATAGGGGCATCTGTTGCACCCCAATTTTTGACCACTGAGATCCCACCATACCTTAAATATTAGGATCACCATTATCATTATGCATTTATCATTTGCTAACCAAAAATACAAAAAAATTGTTGTTTGTTGCTTGTGTCCTAAGACACGAGACTGATCAAGAAGAAATTGAGCAAACTAGGGTTTTGAGGCCCACAAAGAAATTCAACATTCTTCTATGATTCAAAGGGTTCTTCAATCAAAATCAAAACCCAAGGATGGGTGAATGCAAGATCAAAATATGATTCAATGACATCCAAATTAACATTATAGTCCATTCATACCATTCATTTGAAGAGGCGAGCTTGATTCATTTGGAAATCACAAAACTGCAGTTCATCTAGAAAAAGTCAACTATGCAAGTTAACCTTTGACTTTTGAGAAAAATAGTCAACCATGGACTTTTAAGGATCCAAATCATCATCATATGGATATTGAAGACATTTGATCAAAGAAAATTCAAAGAATTCATCAAGAATCAAAAAGTCAAACTAGGGTTTTTAAGTGTATTTTGACCTAATTCATGGATCTCCAAATTTTGCCTACACACTAAAAAATCTCCCAACATGAAAGTTGTAGATCTTGGCAAACAAACAACTTATCACATTGGAACTTTTTTCAAAAAGTGATTATTTTGAGAGATATGGAATTAAGAAGATAATTTTCAAAGACTTAGAAAAATTTTCAAGTGTTTTACTTGGATTTTTTCTTAACTTTATGGCCATTTTTCTCAATGATCCAAAATGAGTTTGAGGAAACTTTTAACTACTCATTTGAAGTATGTAGCAAGGGCTTTCCAAAGAGTTAAGTAGCATGAAAATATATGGCTCCATTCATGAGATATGATTTTGTCAATATGGCACCATGAACACTTGAAAATGAAGAAGAACATGAAGAAAATGAAGAAGTTATGAACCAAAACCATTTCAAATGCAAAGATTCCTTTCTTGCAGCCTATATAACTTGTTCAAAGCACCATAATCAGAAGATTACACTTGCTTTTGAGCTATAATCCAAGTGTTTAAGACATTATCCAAGTGATCATTCCATTAATGGTATAAAGATCACACTTTCATTTTGATAAAGAGGCTTTATGCACAAAGTCCACTCGCCTTGAGCCTCTCCCATGTCTCCTCTGCACCAAAAGCAAATTAAACACCACAAGCAAGCTCTCCAAACTCAGAATAATGTCATAGAAGCATGCTTGAACTTGTACCTTGCCATTGGAACTCCAATTTTCTCATTTCTTCACAAACAAGCAAAAAAGTACAAAGTCACATGGGAGCTTCAAAACTCTGAACTTTTTCCTCCCACAAACCCTAATTCTTGCCTATAAATAGAGGGCATTGCTCATTGCATCGATTACACCAGAATTCTCCAAGTCATACCTCACTTGAAATTCTCCATTTTTTCATCTTTTCACTTTTATAGTGAATTCTTGTTATAAGAGTTATGGGGATCAAATAATGGTTTAGAAAACTTCTAAACATCATTTAGAAGGTTTCTATACCTTCCTTAGCCTTCCAAACACTTCCAAACCAAAAATCACTTTTTAACCTCCATTAAAGCTTTCTTTAAGCTCATTACAAGCCAAAACTCAAACCAAACACTTACCCACTCAAATAACCTCTCACATAGTTTCTATATCACATATAGAAACTATCCATAACACCCAAACACCTACCAAAGGCTTTGAACCAGAAATCACCATTTCAAAACTCCATTAAAGAACCTTTGAACTCAAACTTGCAAAAACCAATTCCACTCGTGCGTTTTGAGGCTTTATGGTTTAGATAGCTTCTAAACATCATATAGAAGCTATCCAAACATCTGCATTTGATATGTAACACCATTTTCATAGCACACTAACCATAAATTTTTCAGTTTCAAGTTGAAATCGAATTCTGAGTTGCAAGTGTGATCAAGACATTTTGAGCATTGCAAAAGCTTCCCTGAGGTTCATAGGAGCTATCTGAATACTTGAGGCATTCCTAGGTCCTCTCATTTGCGCTCCATACCTCCATTTTCAGAGGTATGTAACTCAACTTTGAGCTCCCTCAAAAGGAGCTCAATTCATGTGCTTCTTGTTACCAAAATGATCTATTTTACATGTTGATTGATAGCCCCAAGGTTTTGAACATTGATTGTTTGAATTAAGAGTTTAATTTTAAAATTGATTTCTAGGGTTCTTCATGTTTTTCTAGAAATTCATGTTCATCTTTGATTAATAATGTTAGTTAATCATATGGTTAGATTCGTGTGTTCATTCTGATCAGTTTAGGATCTTAAAATTTTGAAAATGATTAACTTTTGGTAACATTTGAATTTGGCGCCATGGTTGTATTATTGTTGTTCTTTGTGTGCTGAAGGTTGGAGATGAAGCTCTCAAAATTCCATTTAAAGCGTGTCTTAAAAATATAATGTTATGGAGTTGATTTAGTAACGACTACATCGTTACAGCTCCATTGGTTACCATGCGCCCTTAGTTCTCTTGCCCACAAGGTCTAGGGTTCGAATCCCCCTCGCCCCAGACTTTTGTTTTATTTTTGCATTTTTACATGTTTCACATATTTTGAACTGTTTGCATCCTTTTATCATTACACACGCCTAGCCCAGTTGGTCCCTGTTTTGTGTATAGAGTGATAGGGCGTGGGTTCAAGCCTTGGCTCCCACATTCCTATATTTTTATCACTAGTTTATTTCACCTTTTTTATTAAACTTCAAAAAACCATAAAAAATAATAGAAATATTATTTTTAATCCATTATTTTTTGTGTGGTCAATTTATGTTGTCTATTTTAATGTCATGTTAAAAAATCACAAAAAATATTTATTTTATCATCATTTTAAAATTAATCAAAAACAAGTGTTTCAATACATGAAAAATCAACAAAAAATATGTTCCCTTTTGAATATTTTTCTAAAGTGACTTAGTATAATTTTGTTAATACTTGTTTAGGGTTAGGTTAGAATGTCATTGACTTTCTCATGTGCCCTTAGACCAATTCTCTTAAAGAATTTGGTATTTAAAAATTAAAATTAATTAGGTTTAGGTGTATGTTTCAAGACCCTAATTTGAAAACCCTAATTTAAAAACCCTTAGGTTAAAAACCCTAACCAAAAAAAATTTGCAACATGATGATCTTTGTTTATCCATGTTTATTTGTGCTTGTACATACTTGTTGATTTTAATCCATGTTTTGTACTTAAATTTTAAACCTTGTCTTGTACATATACTTGTTGATTTTATATCCATGTGATTTGTACTTATTATTATATTTTGTTTATCTAACCCAATGTTTAATCATCACATTAATCATTCATCATTCATACATGATTTGAATCCAAGGGTTTAGATACATTCATCTCTTGCTTGGTAACACTCACTTGTTTGTTCTTGTACATACATGAGGCATTTATTGTTAATTGTTTAAGCTTGATGTTTTGTCCAAAGGATGGGAATGATATTGACTAAATTGTCAAGGTACTTAAATTCTTTTCCAATCTCTTTTATGTTTGTGCAAGGTATTTTAAAGTTTTTCACTTATTTATGGTTTAGTATTGTTAAAGCTTAACCAAACCCATTTATTTTGAAACCTTGGTATTAAGAATACAATTATTCCCGGTGAAACTATTCTTGATCCATTGATCTTATTTTTTAAACCTTGGTGTTAAGAGATGAATTATTCCCAGTGAAACTTCTCTTAACCCATTGATCTTGTATTTTAAAGCTTGGTCCTTCTTTGATTTGTTTTAAAATTGTTAAGTATTTTAAAGCATAACCTTTTAAACTTATTAGGTATTTTAAAGCCTAATCCCTTTTCTAAAAATTGTTAAGTATTTTAAAGCTTAACCTTTTAAACTTATTAGGTATTTTAAAGCCCAATCTTCTTTTAATCTTGTTAAGTATTTTAAAGCTTAACCCTCTTTTAAAGAAAAAATTGTGAGTATTTTAAAGCTCACACCCAAAAAGATTTTGGCCACTTTGACCCCTTTTTTCCTTTTTTAAAAGAGGAACTACAGAAGCTCTGACTTCCCTATTGCACTTAAGGGGGATGTAGGCCTAAGATGCGATATCTTATCGAGCTCACTTTCAAAAACTTCTCTTCCCATCCCCACCCTCTATTTCAAACAAGTTTTTCACATAGGATTTTCACAAAAAAAGGTTATTTATAAACAAAAGATAATAACATAAAAAAAAAGGTTCCCATGGAGTACCATGAATATGAGGGGTGCTTAAAACCTTCCCCTTGTATAACAAACCCTCCGTAGCCAGAACTCTGATAAGTTTATTAGTTTTAATTTTAAAAACTTCTGTGGGTTTTATTCTCTCTTTCACCCATTCCTTTTTGGAAATAATAAAGCGCGGTGGCGTCTCTGTTTAAAATGAGCCAAGTCTTCCCATGACTCTAGTCTCACCAATTTCACCGCTACAACACCAACCTATTAACACTCGATAGAATTACTTTCAAATAATAAAACACAAACGGAGAAACAAAGAAACGCGCAAATTCAATCACATATATTCAAATAGCATGGTATACTTTAACAACATCATCAATGACTATAAAAAGTAATATATATTCATTATCTTCAACCTTAACATTTAACAATTAAAATCATCAATTTCAAAATAAATTCACCGCAAATTCATCATCTTCAACCTTACTACAACAGCTATTTCAAAATCAAATTTAATTCAACCATTAGTTCATTACAAACTTCAATACAAAATATCACTATTTATCATCTTCAACCTTATTATAACAACTATCTCAAAATCAAATATCACTAAATACATTGTTTACCAAGTGTAGCGGGGAAAATCTGAGATCGAAGCCATTAATTGACTCGACTCAATATTTCAGTGAAAGTCGCCACCGCGCTTTATTATTTCCAAAGGAAAAGGGAATAGAACGAAGAAAACCCAAAGTTTGTTTTTAAAACAAAAAGAGATCTTAGGTACGGGTGTTGATTATACGAGGGGAAGGTTTTAAGCACCCCTCATATATGTGGTACTCCACAGGAACCTTTTTGAAAATCTGTGTGTGTCTGCTAAAAAAGGGTTTGTTTTATTTTTAAAACAAGCTCGGCAAAGCATTAAGCTTTGTGCCTACATACCTCCTCGGTGCAATGGAGAAGTCAGAGCTAATGTAGTTCCGCTAAAAGGGAAAAACGTTTAAAAATCGAATAAACACTTTATCGTCGTCGGGGAGAAATACTCAGCCATTGATCTTGAGCATGAGAATAAACGAGTTCTTTGCATCGCAAATGAAAGAAGGGCTCCAACTCGGATAGAAATCAACGAGTATGCCACTATCTCTCTCACGCGGAAAAGATCTCATTATATCAATCAATTTCAAAATCGTGGGGTATCGCCACTCGTTACAACAATTAGTCGTGTCTAAACTTTTGCAAAAAAGGGCCACTAAGGGCAAAACATATTTTTAAAAGAAAGATTTTAAAAGAGGTTTTACAAACATGAGAAGGTTTTGGAAAAAGGGAGAATATTTTGAAAATCTAAGAAGGCGAGGAGATGAAGAGGCTATCCTAATACATAAAATAAAAGATAAGGAAAGAAACGGTCTAACGGAAGAAGAAGCCAACACTTGACATTAAGAGTCAAGGTAGACTTCCCATCCTTTGAAATATCAATACTAAACCAACACATTACCACTTGGGGATCTAGATGAACTTATTATTTTAGCACCACTTTGCGTTAAACACATTAAAATTCTGACGAAAATCGGGCAGAGTAACGGTTGTTTTCGGGTAAAATCCTTATCTTAATGCCTTGGAATTAACCATCAAGGATTTTCAAGGAAATACCTGCACACACAAACAGACAACAATCCAAAGCCAGACAGACAGAATAACGACAGAGTAACAACAAAATCATAGGGTCCAGAGGTACTAAGTCCATAAGTCCAAGTCTCCAAAATGCTCGGATAGTAATCAATAGTCCATAGGGCCTTAAACGTTTTTTAGATTTTTTATTATTTATTAGTGTTTTAGCATAAAAATAGAGTATGGTCCAAGTGGACAAAAAGAAAATAGCGGAAACATAAACATAGCGTCCAAATGGACAAAGAGAAAATGGCGGGAACATAAACATGATGAAATGATAAAATAAAGCAATAAAGCGAGAAATATAAAGAGCAATATAATAAAGTGCGGAAATTAAAGTTAATTGTTAGATGTTAAAGATAACCATCTTGAAACTTGTCAAGTATGTTATCAAAATTAGTAATGAAGATCGATGGTGAGTGAAGGATGTTCTCGGATTTAAATTCAATGGAAATTTATCAGAAGCTTGATAAAATCATAGCAACTACACGATAAACTTCCATAAGTCTTAAATCAACCGCATACAATTCTCTTCCACGTTTGATCTTTTTTGTTCGGGACACGAAATATTGCGCTATGTTAAGCAGATCGCCAAGTGGTTTATGTAGAAATCACCCTACAACGAGGCCGGTCAAAACTTTATGTACTAATGCATGTGAGAGAAGCGATATATAGATCACTCTCCAAAAGCAATACCGCACGAAAAGAAAATTAGGTAACGATCTAGTCTTTACCAAGAATCCATAAGAATTCTCAAGGTACTAAGACTTTCATCGATCAAAAGAAAAATAGAGGAGAAGAAGAATAAAAATGCGTAAAGAAAATCAACTAACACTATCATTAATATCATTCATCTAATATTATGGATTTGGTCATTTCAAACCTATCAACATCCTAGATCCAATGATATTAATGAAGTAGAGGAAGAAGGAAGTCAAAACAAGCATAAAAAAAGCAAAAAAAAAACATTATGCCTCAGTGGAAATCGATTTACCCCTGTGGGAAATCAATTTCCTGAGTGCAGATTTTCAAATCTGGCGCAAAAATAGAGTGTTAATTGATTTACTTCTGTAGGAAATCGATTTCCTGCGCGCAGTTTTAAAAAAAATAGCATTATGAAGAACAAAACTTGATTTAAGCAAACATATAAACACCTTATGATCACATATCAATTGGAGCACAAAATTTTCATCAATTCACCATCAAATAGGACCAATGTAGCATCAAAGATGCATTAAACACAAGCAACAAAGATCTACATCTTAGAGATAATCACAGTATCAAGAATAGAGCTTCACAATGCTGCTCTTGATTGATGATTAAAATGCAATCAATGTATGATCTTAGGGTCAAAAATTGAGGTATGACACCAAGGAACCCTAATACCTCAAAATATAACTAAATATCACTATTTATCATGTTCAACCTTATTACAACAACTATCTCAAAATTAAATATCACTAAATATCTCAAAATATGACTATTTATCACATTCAACCTTATTACCAACTTCAATGCCTAATACATTGTTTACTAAGGAACCCTAATACCAAAAAAGTAAAAGAAATAAGGTGTTTAATTTGTTTACCTTAACAATATATGTGAACAGTGCGGCCGGAGAGAGTATATGTGAATAGCGCGGCCAGAGGGAGCTTGTGACGGTGCAGCCGAAATCGTGGCACAGTCGGCCAGAATCGTGCACAGTCGACTGGGGGGAGTGAACAAACGAAGGGAGAGCATCGGAGGGATTAGCAAAAAAGAGAAGAGAAGAACATACGTTTTGAAAAGAGAAGACAAAATGAATTAGGGTTCGTTAGTTTTATTTTATTTTTTATCAATTAACAGCCTAAGGCAGCGCTTCTTTAGGAAGCGCTTTCTAAAAGGGGTCCTTTAGCAGCGCTTTTCCAAAGCGCTGTCTAACCATGAGATCTAGCAGCGCTTTCTTTTTTCATTTTTGGCGTAGTGCCTTTAGCAGTGCTTCATACGTGGGCCTTTAGCAGCGCTTTAGTGAAGTGCTTTTTAAAGTGGGCCTTTTAGCAGCGCTTTTGAGAAGCGTTGTCTAAGGTGCGCCTTTAGACAGCGCTTTTACACAATTTCGTATTTTTTTTAACTTATAGCAGCAATTTTGAAAATAAGCGTTGTCCGAGGGGCGCTGCCTAAAACCCTTTTTGGCGTAGTGGTTTGGTTACAAGAATTATTTTCTCGCCAACTTTTCTAGATTGTATGTTTTTTTATAATTCTGAGAATTAAAGTGTATGGCTGAAATTAATTTTCTCCTGCTCTTGTTTCTTTACTTCTCACATTCTTCAGTTTTAACTTCTAATGCTATTGGACAATATTTTTTTATATATACGTAGTTGCTTATATTTTTGTATGCACTTGACGTAAGATTCGTGAAACACTCATAACACATTTTAGTATCTTCATGTATATTTATATCTTAGTAATTTTGGTTTGAGCTGTTTTAATGCTAATTATAAATTTTAGAGTTTCTTTTTAATTCGTTAAAGTGTTTGTCTGGGTATTTTTCTTTTAAAAAAAAATATAAATGTAAATATTATATTTTATTTTATTGTATTTTTTATTCTAAAAAATAATTAATTAATTAATTCAAATTTATTCTTCTATAATTTATAGCTATATATAAAGCAAATAGAAGAATTTGGACTGCCTTTTTTTCATTTTAATTTTGCTATGAATTGCGGTTATTAAAAGTTACTTAAAAACTCATTTAGTGGTTATCGGATGAGACGGTTTTTCATCCCAACTCATGACTCTCTTACGCACCACCGAATTGACCTGATTACCCTCGTGCTTCCGTAGATAAATCTTCAGAAGCATCCTTTTTTTGTTTAACGCTGCTCTGTTTCGTAGATGCACATACGGAAGACTTCCGTAGATGCATCCACGGAACAAACCCAGACTCAGAAAACCAGAACAATAACATGTGCAACGATAAAAGATCCATTCATTGATTAAAATCGGCATTGATTAAAAGATACATCGAAATTTCCAACAAAAAATTAAGAAAACTAAGAGATCTAAGAAATTACAATAGTTAAAACAATGTCATATGATCCATGCATCATTAGAACGGAATCAACGTCGTCTTCCACGTCATTCCACAGAACTTGATGCTAACAATATGGTGAACGTATGATATGGATTTTTGTTGATTTAATTGTTTGGATGAGTGTTTAACCCCTCTATTATTCATCATACTTTTTGATGAGAGTGATTAGTGTTGATTCAATTGCAATTGTGTAGTGTTTTGAACTTCTGGAGGTAATTTTCTTTCAAAATCTGTTTCATGTATGTGTTCTGAGTTTGCAAGGAGATGAGGAATATCTGATTTGGCTGCTGAATTGAGCCATTTGAAAAACCTTTTTGAAAAACTTGTGGCATGATTGTTGGTAGGTTTTTGTTGTTTTGTTGAGGTAAGTAATTTTGTTTAGGGACAAACAAAACTCTAAGTCGGGGAGAGTTTGTTAGGAGTGAATTAATGGTATTTTTATGTGTTAAATTAACTACCTTTTGAGCTAAAAGTGAACATATCTTGTGCCTTTTTAAGGATTTCTTTGTAGAATTGAACTCTTTGGGTTCGATGCTAATCTTAGAACAACTTGCATCACTTTGGGTGTAATTTGTGCAGATATTGAAGCTAAGAGGCAAAGACGAAGAAACACGCAGGCGTGGAGCTCTAGAGAGGAAGAGTCACGAAGAAGAAAGAAGAGTTAAAGGGCGAGCCGCGCCAATAATGGGCGAGACGCGCCAAACTCTCTGCCTTGGGTTCGCGCCGCGCCATTGCGTACCGAGGCGCGGTGGCTGCGTTACAAAGTTAAATTATTATAAATAGAAGCCCTAGCCCTCATAAGAAAGGATCCTTGGTGAACGAAATTAAGAGAGCAATCCTAATCCAGAACAACAAACAACATCCGACGGAGAATTCAACATCAATTGAAGACATTCCCTTGATGAAGATGAATCTATCCATGAAACCTTGTTTGTTCTTCATGTCTATGGAGAGCTAAATTCTTCTTGTTGAGTTTAAGGTAGTAGTTAACTTATGAATATACAATACCGTTGATTAATTCTTATGAACAATTGTTTGAATCTATTATCAATAAGAAACCTTGTTTTTATCTTAAATCATTGTGGAGTCTTTGATCGAAAGAAAGGATTCTAACTTTTGCCCTAGGTTACTATATTGATTCAATCTCAATTTGCAGAGATGGAATTGTGATTGGTTTTTCATAATTATTGTTCTTTATTACTATTATCAATATTGATATTTGGAGAGATCGAATCTCATACCGGTAAAAGTTTATCTAATTTGATTTGCAGACATGGAATCATATTTGAGGATAAGTGAAGATAATAAGTCAAATGATTATTCGAATAAGGATTAATTAATAAATTGTATAGGAATAGGTTGATGAACCCTAGAACTCAACATAATCGTTTACCATTGTTAATCATCTTTAAGCTTTTTATCAGTCAATTATTATTCTGTTAGATGCAATTTGAGAACAAACAAACAAAATCAATTATTTTTCTCACTCAAAATAAACAACTATAGAACGATAGTAATATTAAACCAATCTCTATGGATACGATATATACCGAAAATATTTACCCAAAAAATATTTTCAACAAATTGGCGCCGTTGCGGGGGATTGGTGTCAATATTGCACGCATTGCAATAGTTTTTATTTTGAGTTTTTGTTACTATTATATCAATTTGGTTGTTTCACTCGTTTGTTAGTCTTTGCAGAAATTCGTGTATGCGCAGTAAAGTTCCCAGTGATCAACTTCTTTTTGATCCCGAGATCGAAAGGACCGCTAGGAGGTTAAACAGCAAAACACGAAGAAGAGAAAACATAGCAAGAGCAAGAGACAACGCAACCGCGACATCGTCACAACAACTTGAAACAATTGACGAGTCGCAAGAAGGACTTTTCTTTCACGAACTATTTTCTGAAGAAGAACAGGAAGTTATTATACAACCAACTGTTGTCAACATGGCTGCTACTGGTCCATGTGCAAATAGTCCAAGACTTAACCCGCAGTTCGCTAGAACTGCCGCCAACGGGCGACCGACAGAATTGAAGACAGGTATCATACAATTGATTTGTGCAAGTCCTTTCGCCGGATTGGACCACGAAGATCCGTACACGCATCTTACTCGGTTCTATGAGTTAGCGGGTACAACTGGTGTAGCTCAAGCTGATGAAGAAACACTATTCAAGAGGTTGTTCCCACATTCTTTGTTATCTAAGGCAAAAGATTGGTATCTGGATCAACCCGAAACAGTGATGACTGACTGGAATACCTTAGAAGAAATTTTTTTGAAAGGTTTTACTATCAAAACCGATTCTTTAAAGCAAAAACAGCAATAGCAGTATTCTCTCAAGGCAGTAATGAATCACTGAATGAAGCATGGGAAAGGTATAAAGCTATGTTAAGAAAGTGCAAAGGACACGGGTTTGCAGAAGTTGATCAAATCCACATGTTCCGTAACGGTCTCACAGCTACAAACAAGACACTCTTGGATGCCACAGTTGGTGGTTCTCTTATGTCCAAGACACCTGCTGAAGCTACTCAGATAATAGAGCGAATGGCTCTGAATGATCGGCAGGGGAATCATGATCGAACTGTCAAAGATAAGAAAGCCGAAATTTTGGAATTAAATAACAGTGATGCTCTGCTGGCCCAAAATAAGTTACTAACATCGCAAGTGGAACTTTTGACACAACAAATGTCTAAATTACCACAACAACTCAAGGAGATGAATGGTGTATCTAATTCTTATCAAGTTGCGAAGTGTGAGTTATGCAAGGGAGAGCATCAGACAGGATTTTGCCCGCCAGTGCTGGAAGAAAAAGTAAATTACATGAACAACAATCAAGGACCAAGGCATAATCAATATCAGAATCCTCCGTATCAACAAGGTTATCCATCAAGGAATAACAATCAAGGTTATCAACAAAGGCCACATAATCAAGGATATCAACAACAAGCCTTTCAACCTTACACTCAACCGTCGCCACAACAACAAGGAGGACAATCTAAGTTGGAAGAGACCATGAATCAGTTCATACAAATGTCAATGACAAATAACAAGAATCAAGAGGCAGCTATAAAGAATTTGGAAACTCAAGTGGGCCAACTGGCTAAACAAATTGCAGCTAATCAATCAAATGCTACTTTCTCAGCCAACACTCAAGAGAATCCAAAAGAGCATTGCAAAGCGGTGGTAATAAGGATGGGGCAAAAAGGAAGTAATAATGAAGTTGAAAAAAATAATGTTGAAGATGATACGGAAGAGGAAGCTGAAAAACATGATGGAGAAGATGAAGAATATGAAATTATTGATACTAATGCTGAAGAAGAGAATGTGAATAAAGAAGTTAAAAAGAAAGAAAAGCTGAAAAGAAAAAGCAGTAGAGAAAAGTTGGCAAGCAACGTGATACCAAGTCAACATTTGCCATATCCCCATGCTCCATCAAAGAAGGACCACGCCAGGCAATATGCAAGGTTTATGGAAATTTTTAAACAGCTACAAATTAATATTCCATTTTCCGAAGCAATTGCTCAAATGCCAAAATATACAAAATTCATGAAAGATATCTTGACAAAGAAGAAAAGACCGGAAGAAGAAGAAGTTGTTCTACTTGATGCACAATGTAGTGCCATAATATCACGCCTTCCTCAAAAGGCGAGAGATCCCGGAAGAGTCACATTGCCGGTTACAATTGGCAATCAAAATATCGGGAATGGACTGATCGATTTAGGATCAAGTATCAATCTAATTCCTCTATCAATAGTGAAGCGGTTGGGAAATATTGAGATGAAGTCAACAAGAATGACTTTACAATTAGCAGATAAATCAACCACTCTCCCTTATGGTGTTGCACAAGACATGTTAGTGAAAGTTGACAAATTTTTGTTTCTGGTAATTTCGTTGTGATTGACATGGAAGAAGACAAGGAGTCACCTATCATTCTTGGGAGACCATTCATGAAAACAGCCCGAATGATGATCGATATTGATGATGGTATAATGAAGTTAAGAGTTCAAGATGAAGAGGTATGCTTTAATCTCTTCGATGCCATGAAGCAACCAAAAGACAAGAATGACTGTTTTCGCATGGATGTTACTGAAGAGAGTGTAGTGGAAGTGGCAAACCAAATTCATCTATCTAGCCCTTTAGAGAGATCTCTTGTTGAATCTTTCAATGTACTTACTCAAGAAGAAGAAAAAGAAATTGAGTTGTTTTTAAAGGAATTAGAGAAAGGTGGCGACACGGTCACAAAAGAGGACAAGATAGAAGATTTGGAGTTAAAAAAGGGAGTTAAAGAGTCAAAGATAGAATTAAAGCTACTCCCACCTCATTTGAAGTATGCCTTTATAGATGTAGAGGGAAGTAAACATGTCGTTATCAGTTCTAAGTTGACTCCAAACGAAGAGGCACGACTCATTCATATTCTCCAAAAGAACAAAGCTGCAATTGGATGGGTATTGGCGGATCTGAAAGGTATAAGTCCTGCCTATTGCATGCACAAGATTATGTTAGAAGAAGAATTCAAACCGGTAGCTCAACCGCAAAGAAGACTAAATCCAACAATGAAAGAGGTAGTGAGGAAAGAGGTGATCAAACTTCTACAAGCAGGTATGATTTAACCAATTTCTGATAGTGCATGGGTGAGTCCAGTACATGTTGTGCCAAAGAAGGGAGGCATGACGGTAATCCGTAATGACAAGAATGAACTCATACCAACAAGAATAGTAACCGGGTGGAGAATGTGCATCGATTATCGTCGACTCAACAAAGCTACGAGGAAAGATCATTTTCCCCTACCGTTCATGGATCAAATGCTTGAAAGGTTATCGGGGCAGAATTACTATTGCTTCTTAGATGGGTATTCCGGGTATAATCAGATTGTGGTAAACCCAGAGGATCACGAGAAGACAGCTCTTACATGTCCATTTGGAATTTTCGCGTATAGACGGATGCCATTTGGATTATGTAATGCTCCAGCTACTCTCCAACGATGTATGCAAGCTATATTCTCAGACCTCATTGAAAAAAGTATTGAAGTATTCATGGATGACTTCTCAGTATTTGGAAAAACTTTTGATATGTGTTTGAATAATTTGGATGCGGCACTTGGACGGTGTATTGAAACCAATTTGATATTAAATTGGGAGAAGTGCCATTTCATGGTAACTGAAGGAATTGTACTCGAACACAAAGTATCTTCCAAAGGACTTGAAGTAGATCAGGCCAAGGTGGAGGTAATTTCAAAACTCCCACCCCCAATAAATGTCAAAGGAGTAAGAAGCTTTCTAGGTCATGCGGGGTTCTATTGAAGATTTGTGAAAGATTTTTCAAAGATTGCCAAGACTTTGAGTAATTTACTCAACCAAGGTACCTGTTTTAATTTTGATGAATCTTGTGTCCAAGCTTTCAATGACCTAAAAGACCGGCTGGCCACCGCACCTGTGATCGTAGCAACCGATTGAAAAAACCCCTTTGAACTGATGTGTGATGCTAGCGATTATGCCATAGGTGCGGTATTAGGCCAACGAAAAGGAAAGATATTCCATGTCATACATTATGCAAGTAAGGTGCTAAATGATGCTCAAGTCAACTATGCGACCACAGAAAAAGAATTGATGGCCATAGTGTATGCCCTTGAAAAGTTTAGATCCTATCTCATTGGGACAAAAGTGGTAATCTACACAGACCATGCGACCATTAAATATCTGCTTACTAAACCGGATTCGAAGCAAAGGCTCATTCGTTGGGTTCTTCTTTTGCAAGAATTTGACATAGAGATCCGGGATAAAAAAGGTTCAGAAAATGTGGTAGCAGATCATTTATCCCGTTTGGTCAATGTAAATGTCACCAACCAAGAAGCTGAAATAAATGATGAGTTCCCGGATGAGCAACTTTTTCAACTCCAAATAAGACCTTGGCTCGCCGATCTTGCTAATTATAAAGCAACCGGTATCATACCAGAAGACTTTGATTGGAACAAGAAGAAAAAGTTGGTAGCCGACGCAAAATACTATGTATGGGACGACCCATATTTGTTAAAGATAGGTAAGGATGGCATTTTAAGAAGATGTGTTACTGAAGAAGAAGCCCAACAAATTTGGTGGCACTGTCATAATGCACCTAGTGGTGGGCATTTCAACGGATGGAGAACGGCAACAAAAGTTCTCCAATCCGGATTTTTCTTGCCTACTATTTTCAAAGACGCCCACCATCATGCAAAGAATTGTGACAAATGTCAGAGAGTTGGAGGGATAAGTAAACGTGATGAGATGCCGCTTCAAACCATTATTGAAAAAGAAGTTTTTGATTGTTGGGGCATAGATTTCATGGGGCCCTTTCTTCCATCTTTTGCTAATGAATATATTCTAGTTGCAGTGGATTATTTTCCAAGTGGGTAGAAGCAATCGCCACACCAAAAGCGGATGCCAAAACTGTGCTAAAATTTTTAAATCGAAACATCTTCACACGTTTTGGGATGCCTAGAGTAATTATAAGCGATGGTGGCTCTCACTTTGTTAACGAGCAGGTAGCTAGAGTGCTGGACAAGTATCATATTAACCATAAGATCGCGTCACCCTATCATCCCCAAACCAACGGGAAAGCAGAGATCTCAAACAGAGCAATCAAGACTATTCTAGAGAAGACTGTGTCAGAATCCCGAAAAGACTGGTCGGTAAGAATTGATGATGCATTGTGGGTCTATAGGACAGCATACAAAGCACCGACTGGTGCATCTCCGTTTCAAATGGTTTATGGTAAAGCATGTCACCTCCCAGTAGAGGTGGAACACAAAGCTGTATGGGCCTTACGATTCTTCAATAGAGATGATAGTTTGGCTTATAAGAAAAGGAAGAATCAAATCCATGAGCTTGAGGAATTCAGGTACCTAGCATATGAGTCTAATAAGATGTACAAAGAAAATATGAAAAGGTATCACGACAAGAGGATCAAGAAGAAAGAGTTCAAAGTGGGAGACCTTGTTCTACTATTCAACTCCAGACTCAAGCTTTTCCCAGGAAAACTAAAATCTAAATGGTCAGGACCGTTCGTAATCAAGGAAGTCAAATCATATGGTGCCATTACTATTGAGGATAGTAAGACTAAAGAAAGTTGGACCGTTAATGGAGAACGGTTAAAGAACTACCTTGGGGGAGAATTTGATAGAGAAGTGTGCACAATCTCACTTTTGAGCACATAAGAGAAAGCTCTCAACCGTCGAGCCATGCGACGTTAAACGAAGCGCTTGTTGGGAAGCAACCCAACGAAGTAAGTTCTTTTGTCTTTCTTTTATTAATTTTATGTATCATCATATCTTCGCAAATAAGTTTTGATTCGCAAAACCGCGCCGCAAGTACAAATGTGCGCGCCGCGAAGCCAAACACACAGTTTGGCGCGCCGCGTGTGCAAATGTGCGCGCTGCGAAGCCAAACAGAGAGTTTAGCGTGCCGCGGGTGTAACTAGGCGAGCCGCGGAAGTATGAAATTTAGTACTAGTGAATCTGCTGCACCTAAGGCCAGAAGTCTCCCGTCCCGGGAAAGCTAAGGCACATATTGTGGTTGGCTGGAATCCAACCTTTGTCCAGTAAGGGGGGGTGCAGGTGTTGAAACCAATAACCCAGCACAAGAGATAGCGGAGGAGATTGATGCTATGTTTGCTAACGGATATGGTGATATTGTTTGCTTATTGTTGATTTTGTTTTTGGAAATTGTTTTATTTTATTCTATTTATGCTATTCCCAAGGTTCCCAATTTAGAGTGAGTAGTCCTGAAAACGCAAAGAAAACCTCAAGCAAAGTACCAACAATGGAGCAACATGTATGAAAGTGGTAGTGAGTGAATATTCAAAAATTTCAGTTTTCAATTTCTTTTTCAATAAGTAACAAGTCAGGTATGAATTTTCAAACTTGAACTTCTACTGTGTGCATGAAACGTAGGTTGTTAGTAAATACTTGGCAGAAGTTCTTTATGGTACACTATTTCTGTTGGATCGGCTTAGCCTTAACCATTGTGAGGAAAGCTTTCCATTGTTTACTATATGCAGGAGACCATCGATTATTTTAACTTGTTTGTATCATGCTAAACCATCTGTCGCATCGTTTGTGGAAATCTGTGGAAGTGATTTAGGCATTTATTTGAATCTGAGAGTTTCTTTGAGCCGATTCCATCTTAAAACTTATTTTCTTATGTGAGAGTGTGATCCTTTGCTAACCATTCTTTGAGCCTGAGGTCAAGGCAAATTTCATCATATGCACCAAGAAAAAAAACCTGGTGAGTTTTGATATCAATAAAAATTTTGTTTTGGACCATCAACCATAAAATTTGGTGATGTGTTTTCTCTTTTACATTCATAGAAAGTAGGGGAGCATTCATAGAATATGAATACAGGTTGACCTCCAAGTTGGGGAGAGTCATAATCAAAAGAAGAGTAAGCCTGTAGGTGGTGATTCGCAAAGAACGAAAGAAATTCGTAGCTTGAAAGAAAAAAAAACAAAAGAAAAACAATGTTTGAAAGAAAACAATTGTTGAAATTAAAAAAGAGAAATGTCGAGCTACTAACGAAAAAGAAGAAGGGGTGAAAAAGTTGAAGGAATAAAGGAAAATGAAAGGAGTTAAGATTCAGATGCTTCCCTAGAATAGGAACAACCCTCGTTTGTCTTCTTTTCTTTGAATCTTAAACCACACTACAACCCTGGAAAGACCTTCTGATTCTCAGATTCCACAGAACTTGATGCTAACAATATGGTGAACGTATGATATGGATTTTTGTTGATTTAATTGTTTGGATGAGTGTTTAACCCCTCTATTGTTCATCATACTTTTTTATGAGAGTGATTAGTGCTGATTCAATTACAATTGTGTAGTGTTTTGAACTTCTGGAGGTAATTTTCTTTCAAAATCTGTTTCATGTATGTGTTCTGAGTTTGCAAGGAGATGAGGAATATCTGATTTGGCTGCTGAATTGAGCCATTTGAAAAACCTTTTTGAAAAACTTGTGGCATGATTGTTGGTAGGTTTTTGTTGTTTTGTTGAGGTAAGTAATTTTGTTTAGGGACAAACAAAACTCTAAGTTGGGGAGAGTTTGTTAGGAGTGAATTAATGGTATTTTTATGTGTTAAATTAACTACCTTTTGAGCTAAAAGTGAACATATCTTGTGCCTTTTTAAGGATTTCTTTGTAGAATTGAACTCTTTGGGTTCGATGCTAATCTTAGAACAACTTGCATCACTTTGGGTGTTATTTGTGCAGATATTGAAGCTAAGAGGCAAAGACGAAGAAACACGCAGGCGTGAAGCTCTAGAGAGGAAGATTCACAAAGAAGAAAGAAGAGTTAAAGGGCGAGCCGCGCCAATAATGGGCGAGACGCGCCAAACTCTCTGCCTTGGGTTCGCGCCGCGCCATTGCGTACCGAGGCGCGGTGGCTGCGTTACAAAGTTAAATTATTATAAATAGAAGCCCTAGCCCTAATAAGAAAGGATCCTTGGTGAACGAAATTAAGAGAGCAATCCTAATCCAGAACAGCAAACAACATCCGACGGAGAATTCAACATCAATTGAAGACATTCCCTTGATGAAGATGAATCAATCCATGAAACCTTGTTTGTTCTTCATGTCTATGGGGAGCTAAATTCTTCTTGTTGAGTTTAAGGTAGTAGTTAACTTATGAATATACAATACCGTTGATTAATTCTTATGAACAATTGTTTGAATCTATTATCAATAAGAAACCTTGTTTTTATCTTAAATCATTGTGGAGTCTTTGATCGAAAGAAAGGATTCTAACTTTTGCCCTAGGTTACTATATTGATTCAATCTCAATTTGCAGAGATGGAATTGTGATTGGGTTTTCATAATTATCGTTCTTTATTACTATTATCGATATTGATATTTGGAGAGATCGAATCTCATACCGGTAAAAGTTTATCTAATTTGATTTGCAGACATGGAATCATATTTGAGGATAAGTGAAGATAATAAGTCAAATGATTGTTCGAATAAGGATTAATTAATAAATTGTATAGGAATATGTTGATGAACCCTAGAACTCAACATAATCGTTTACCATTGTTAATCATCTTTAAGCTTTTCATCAGTCAATTATTATTCTGTTAGATGCAATTTGAGAACAAACAAACAAAATCAATTATTTTTCTCACTCAAAATAAACAACTATAGAACGACAGTAATATTAAACCAATCTCTGTGGATACGATATATACGGAAAATATTTACCCAAAAAATACTTTCAACAGTGTCCCAACCTCGACAAAAATTACCTTTGCTATTACAAACCAATTTTTCAAAGTAGCATGTGCCGACTCATCTCTATTGGTGGTTGTATCCCCAAGGTGTCGGACCTTATCAGTCCACGCACAAACAAACTTCTCCTTCACCTTGTAAATAATGGTGCTTTCAATATATTTCAATAAATCGGGATATTTTTCAAATATTTTCTGAAATAGCAATACGGAATCGACATACAATTCTTTTGTCGACGAACTTGCAATACGAGCCCATGCATCCATTATTTGGTCAACAACCACTCCAGGCTTCACTGGTTTCCCACATTCGGTCTCTACTTTTTTCGTCCCCACGGCGGGTTTAACCTTACTTCTCACATTACATGATATGTGATATCGACAAAGTAAAGCATCGGAAGAAGGAAATACCTTTTCAACCGCATTCATCAAAGAAGGTTCGTGGTCCGTAACAAATGTCTTAGGCATATCGACTTGTTTCTTCAAAAGTGAGCGACACATTTCCAATGACCACCTAAAATTATCTTCTTTTTCACACCCCAAAAAATCAAAACCAACGGAAAATGTCTTCTCGATGGATGTAACACCAACCATCTCAAATAATGGGAGTCGATACTTGTTGGGAAAGTGTTGAACAACCTTATCGAATCTGGATGAGTCAAAAAATTATCTCGGACCATAACCTCGTCATTGCAAGTTTTGTGCCGCGACACGTATTTGTTAGCATCCAACATTTTCAATAATTGTTGCATCTCACTCCTATCTCCCCTACTCGCCTTATTATTGCGGTTACGTTGATTATACACTTGCCTTATATTCGATATGTTGTCGGGTTCCTTTCTTTTCAATGTGGAAAGTATATTTTTCGTTTAGACAAGATTCAAGGACATGTCTTTAATAGATGTCTTCTCTTCCGGATTGAGCTCACAAACACTAGGATGTCCAACAAAACCAAGGTTAGTTGCATTCCTACGAATCCATGTTAGCATGCTTTCACGATCATCAAAGTCTTGCTTGCTACTAAATCACCTCCTACATCTACTATCTTTGCGACTGCCCCCATCAACACTCGTACAAACATCAACTAAAGGAGCTAATTCTCTTGAAGTATTATCGGGGTAAACCATATCTATTTGCAAACAATTGCCAAAATAACACAGAATTACATAACTGCTGGAAAAAACAGCTCAGAGATTATTCTGTAGATGCACCTACGGAAGTATTCTTCCTCAACACGTTCCGTAGATGCATCTACGGAAGCAGCGTAACACTTTTTCAGAGAAATTAGTTGCATAATGTGAACAATGTAGTGGTTGAAGATGGATATTTACCTGAAATTCAGATTCCTCTTGCTCCCTATGATTTGATGCACCAAAAAGTTTGAGTCTTGGAGTGAAATAAGGTATTGATAATGTAGGGTTCTTAGGGTGTGGAATATGGAGAGTTTGAAGAAATGAAACAATGGGGGGAGTGATCATGCTGGTTCAAACTATATTAGACACTTCCGTAGATGCATCTACGGAATAATATAGCGCTAACTCATTACGTAGATGCACCTACGAAACAATCCCTAAACTGATTTTGTTTTTATTTTCCCACATATATAGTAGTTTATTATACTTTCGTATATGTATCTACAGAAGTAATCAATATTTTTTTGGATAAATGGGGTGCTTTCGAGAGTATATCTACGAAAACTGAGGCAAAAATGGAATTTCACACGATGTGTAAGAGATCTATGGAGTGCATTGAGAAATCGTCATCGAAAGATGCTTAAATACTCACTATATTCTATAGAACGTAACTGCACCATACAACTCAATCCACAACTACATAATAATTGAAGTATATATACGATCCATTAGTCATATTTTCTTTTAACATTTAATTTTTTAATTTGTTTATTTAATATTAGGAGATCTATTAAAATTTAAAAAGACAATAGAATAATATTTCTTTTTTAACATTTCTATATAAACAATGTTTTTATTTTATTTTGATCAAATTATGGAGAGAGAATGGTAAAATTTATTACACAAATAATTTAAATTAAAATCAAATATTACACAAATAATTTAAATTAAAATCAAAATTAAATAAAAATATCTATGTATATTTTGACGTATTACACATTAAAAAACGGATAAACGGACATATTATGTATTTAAAATTATTCTAATGACAAATACTTTAATGGCTTATATTTTGACGCATGTATGGTATAATTATACAAGTCATTAGTTTTCTTTGGTAAATAATTACTAGAGATAATTGGTAATATAAAAAATAGGTATTGTAAGTAGTTAGAGTAAATAATATAGGTAATAAACTGATATTTTAGGTAATAAAAAGTTATTTTTATATTAGTACATTTACATAGGTTTTACATTACTATCTATACCAAATACTATCTATACCAAATAATAATAATAAGTTAATATTATTAACAAAATAGGATTTGGGATAGAAATTTCAACTCACTTATTCCGAGCCGCCATCGCCGTAATTGCAACGCCGTCGTCGTCGCGCAAAGCCGATCAACCACAACCTTTTATCTGTAGTTTCTCGAAGCACTGCCGACAATGAAGCCCATAACCACCGATCTGGTGAGCTTGCTAATATTCCGCCTGTAGCGGTGAAATTGTTGAGACTAAAGCCATGAGAAAGACTTAGCTCATTTATTTTAAACAGAGTCGCTACCATGCTTTATTGTTTCCAAAAAGGAATGGGAGAAAGAGCAAATAAACTTATAAGAGATTTGGGTAAGGGGGTTTGTTATACAAGGGGAAGGTTTTAAGCACCCCTCATATCCATGGTACTCCATGGGAACCTCTTTGAAAATGTTATTATTTTTGTGTATATCTTTTTAAAATGCAAATGTGAATTTGTTTAAAATAGAGGGTGGGGAGGGAAAAAGAAGTTTTTTGAAAGTGAGCTTGATAAGACATCGTATCTTAGGCCTACATACCCCTTTTAAAGAAAAGAGAAGTCAGAGTTTTTGTAGTTCCCCTTAAAAGGAAAATAAAAGGGGGCCAAAGTGGCCAAAATCTTTTTGGTGTTAAGCTTTAACAATACTTAACAAAATATTTTGAAAAACGATTAGACTTTAAAATATCTAACAAGTTTTAAAAGGTTAAACTTTAAAATATTTAACAATTTTTAAAACACAAAAAAATGGGACCAAGCTTTAAAATACAAGGTCAATGGATTAAGAATAGTTTCACCGGGAATAATTCTACTCTTAATACCAAGGTTTCAAAACAAGAGGACCAAGCTTTAAAATACAAGGTCAATGGACTAAGAATAGTTTCACCGGGAATAATTCTACTCTTAGTACCAAGGTTTCAAAAACAAAAGGGTTTGGTTAAGCTTTAACAGTACAAAACTAAGAGTGGATTAAAAAAGGTTGAGCTTTAACAATAGAAAACCATTTTTAAATTTGAAAAGGGTATGCTTTAACAATACAAAACCATAAAGATAGGTGAAAAGCGTTAACAATACTTTGACACAAAATAAAAGAGATTTGGAAAAGAGTTTGAGTACCTTGACAATTTTGGTCAATACCATTCCCATTCCTTTAGATTTTTCAACAACAACTTTAAGTAATCAATCAATGGATATCTCAAGTGTGTGTGTGTGTGTGTGTGTGTGTGTGTGTGTGTGTGTGTGTGAGATAACATGTGTCACAAAAGACAAACAAGTGAGTATAACAAAAAGATCAATGTAAACTCAAATGATAATGGATAAAAGATGGTTAATACCTTTGGATCATTTCATGTATGAATGAATATGATGGATGATGGATGGATAAATATCTCATGCATATGGGGTTAGTTTAACAATGTATATATATATAATGATAATACTACAAACAAGGTATAAATATAGAAGGATAAAATTATCAACAAGTATGCACAAGTATATAAACAAGGAGAAATCAAAGCAACAAGTTAAATTAACATGGCATTGCTAGAAATCAAAGGAATTTCAAATTTGGGTTTTGAATTTAGGGTTTTCAAAACAAACGTTTCACATTCTAATCATACTTTAGTCATTTGAAAAAGAATAAAGTCTAATTAATTCATGGTATGGACAACAAAAGACAAAGACATTCCAATGGCATGACATTAATATCAACATTTTATCAAAAGATTATATTAACAAGTATTAAAAATTTATACAAATTAATTTAAAGAAAACATATTTTTAATAATTTTTGAAGATATTAAATATAAATGTATAAATATTAATCATTTACTAAGCATAAAACAATTTGAATCAAACATGTTCATGGTATTAATCTTCACTTAAACATGGTATAGACCCCAAAGAAACTAAAGTCATACTCAAGTAAGCAAGTTAATTATGGTATCATGGCATCAAGATTTTAGTGAGAAATTAGACCACACAAACTTTCAACAAGACCTAAATGATTTAAACAACAAACATATTTTTGGTTTTTTATTTAATACATAAGATAAAATAAAGTTAAGACTTGATTAAATAAATAAAATATTTTTGGATTTTTTATTGTATTAAAATTAAATGAAATCATAAATGATAAATAGATAAATAAATTAAACCAAAAATGAAAATGAAAATGAAAAGACAAAAGAAATAAAAAAAAATAAGAGCTGAAGTGAGAAAAAGACAAATGGCATAAAGATAAAATGCAATGGAATGTAAAGAGCATAAAATAAAGCGCATAGTATAAAGAGCGGAAATATAAATTGCGGAATTATAAAGTACGAATATATAAAGAACAAAAATATAAATTGCGGAAATATAAATTGCGTTAAAAGTAAAAGTTAGTGCAAAATAATGTTAGTGTTAATGATCAATATTTGGGACCATATGATACAAATGAAAATATGGGTGAATCAAGACCTAAGTAAAGGAAGCTTATGAGATCATTACATCAATCAAGTATTTCTTAAGACCTTAGGACAAACGTATCACCATCCCAAAGTACTCAAAGTAATCTCAAGATCACCTTAAAGTAGATTTGAAATGATGAAAGTTCATCAAGCCTTAATCCATACTTAATTGAACAAGATGAATCATCAAAGTCCAATTGATCCAAAAAAAGAAAAAGAGGAAGATGGAGGTTCAAGATATTAGAGTTTTACCTAACTCATCCTTACAAAACCGGTTGGTAAGGTGAGGAGTGTCCCTCTATATATACTCTTTCAATGCTCTATCTCCAACCAATGTGGAACTTTTAGGATCTTCCAAATACACCCCCTCACGCCCAACACTCTTTTTGGGCTTGGTGCGTGGATATTAACGGTGGGCGGCCCATGGTCCGGTCTAAGGTGAGGAGTGTCCCTCTATATATACTCTTTCAATGCTCTATCTCCAACCAATGTGGAACTTTTAGGATCTTCCTAATACAAGAACACTTTTCAACTCTTGATTTAAAATCAATTGAGTTTTTCATAAAAAATGATGATGATTAAGGTACTAAATAAACAAAACAAGAGTAAAAATTCAATAGAATTAAATAAAGATAAGCATAAGAGTCTACCTATTTAATAACTTGAAATAACTTGAAAGAAAATAATGAAAAAAAATGAAGAGTTTTGGCTAAATTTGGCACAAAAATGGTTTGAAACTCAAAATTCACAAGTTTATGCAAGAGGAATTTTGGAGCTTTCAAGTGAGGGAGTGACTTTGGAGATTTTTGTGTTTGAAACAAGAGGCAAGGGCCTATAATGATAGGGAATATTTGTGGTTTGTGGAGGGAAAAATCGTAACACCCCATTTTTAATTATTTAATCGTCGTGTGTTATTTTAATTGTTTGGTCTTGTTAAGGGTGTGTGGTTGAGCGTGTAGGTGTGGAGTCCATAGTGGGACGGGTAGACTGGAAATGCAGGTAGTAATTATGTGATATAAGTAATAATAGTTTTATTTTTATTATTATAATTACTATCATTATTATTATTATTATTTTATGCTTATTATTGATATTATTATTTATTAATAATATTATTATTATTATTAATAGAATAATAGAATGAATATTTAGTGATTTATTAAATAATTATTTAATCAGGGAAGGGTAAGGTTGAAATTAAGTATTAGAGGTCTAAGGGTTAGTATTGGAATAAAAGAGAATTAGAAGTTGAGAAAAGGAAGAGTTACGTAGAAAAAGTGAAAGCATCGTAGAAGTGAGAAGAGGAAGAAGAACAAGCTAAAGAGGAAGATCAAGGGAGAACTAGGGCAATTTCAAGAATCAATCTCCGCAGGATTTTCTGAGCAATTTCGAGGTAAGGGGGGTTTTCATGCTATTATTCTTGATATGGGTTTAGGTATAATGATATGATTTGGGGATTTGTCGTTATGTGATAATTTTGATGATTGTTGATTTTATGAATTCTATGTTGTTATGATGAATGTTGTTGGAATGATAATTGGTTGCAATTGTTGTTATGAGATTGTATGATTATGAAGTGTATGATATAAATGTGTTGTTGTTGCGTGTTCGCGTGTCAGAGTCGGAATGAAGTTACGAACAATTTTGAAAAGGGCTTTTGTTCTTGAAATTGCTAGAATTGAAATGTTAGGGTTTGGATTTGGATTCAAAACTTTTGTGCTAGAAATCATGTTTTAAAGTTCCTAATTGTTGATACATGATAGATATAGGTTGCTATGTATTTAATTTGTATTATAGTGATTTTTAGATGAGATTTTGAGGGGATTTGAGTGGGAACCCGAGAGCTGTTCGCAGGAAAAATGCAGGATTTTTATAAAACTTCAAAAATTCATAACTTGAGTTTCGGGTGTCTGTTTGACTCACCATTCGAACCTGGAGAAATCTAATACAGTGTACTTTCTTGTAAAAATGGTTTCAAGTCCTAGAATTAAATTTAAATAGGGTCTAATGTGCTTTTAAGGTGTCAGTATAAAATGTCAGTGTCAGGTTTATTGAAATACTTTGAAAAATCATAACTTGTGTTCCGTGTGTCCGTTTGACGAGCCGTTTAAGTGTCGACAAGCTAAAAAGATAATATTTATTTTGGGAAAATAAAATGAGTGATGTGAGATATTTTTACAGTGGACAATTTTGAGAAAACGTTAAATTATTTCTTGAGAATTAAACCGGTAGTCCACTTTGTGTTAATGATGTTGTGAGGTCAAATGATGGTATTATGATGATGTTTTATTGATGTTGATATGTTGTTCATGATGATGTGATGATGATGCTTTAATGATGTGCGTGGTTAAATATGCAATACATGCTATGTGAAGTATATGATGATTTTGATGTTGTGTTATTAAATTGTTGTTGTGCTGGCTGTTAAGGGCTACCATTGTGTGCATGCTGATGTAGTTGATGTGTTATGTTGTGATAATGTGCGTGTGAGTGGTATGCGCGGTGTAAGCGAATTATAATGAATAATTATATGTTGTGTGTTGTCTTAGCACAACAGTGGTAATTCTTTGTGAATTACGGTAAGCGTATGGCTTACGAGTGATCAGGAGGATCGTGTGATATGCATGCTATTATTTGTGATTATGCATATTGTATTGTTTTTGCATTTGCATAACATATCATTGAGACTGCTTGGTGAAAATATATGGTAGATGCCTAGTAAGTCCGGACTCAATTGTGGAGTCGTGGTGGAGATAATTCGTTGCTCAGTGGAGTGTATGCGAATTATCCGCATTCTATTAGGAATCGGGTTCGATTGAATGAACTATGAATTGGTGCGGTCATGAAATAGGGATCGTACTTGACCATGAAACAGGGGTCGTGGGTGTGATCATGAAATAGGGGTCACACTGGACCATGAAAAAGGGGTCGAGAGTTCCGACGGGAACTGTGGTCATGAACCACGATGTTTTGGTACCACATGCATTGTGTCAAGTCATTGAGTCACATTGCATTGTCATTATTATTATTATATGTTTGTTGAGTTGTGATTGGAAGGGAAATGTGTGTCGTGATATGTGCATTGTGGAGTTGCATAAATGAATGGATCTGTGATGACTTGTTTATGATATTGTGAATGATGCGTTAATTTATACTGTGACGAATGTTTGAATAAATGAAGTTTGTATATGTAGTGTGATGTTATGTGAACACGAACCTCGACCTGTGAATTATGTTATTATATCTGTTCCTATATATTTTATAATGGTATGTGAGTACTCACCCTTTCTGCTGATATTTCCCCTACCATGGGAAATTGGCAGGTACTCAAGAATAGCAGTGGAAGTCCAGGATAGCTTTATGGAAGTCTTTCGTGTTGTTAGTTCGAGTCGCTCTGATACGTAACCCGGGATGTTTTTGGGATTATTTTATTTGTTATTTTTAATTGATTGTTACGTATCTGTTTTTGATTCAAATATTTGAGGACCACGATTTTATGTGGAGTTTTGGAATAAGTTGGCGAATGTGCCGTGATTATTTTTAAATAAAATAATATTTCCGCTGTTTTTATTGATTAATGAGAAACGAATAGATGAAGTAATTGAGACTTCATATTCTGTTTGGTTTGAAATGATGTGACATTCCACTTGTGTTTGTGAACTTTGATAAATTTTTATTATTTTACCGTATTTTTATAAAATGGGAAAGTGGGGTGTTACAAGTGGTATCAGAGCAGGTCGGTCTGTCCGGCCAATGTTGTCTAATGTTGTTTGTCCCTTAGTACTCGACATGTGTGTGAGACACTGTCGGTACTTGTTTGTTAGTTCTAGTCGTTGTCTGCAGGTGTTGGGTTGAAATAAATGGGGGAGAGACTTGTCTCCCGGACGTGTTGTTAGTATGTAGAAGTTGGTTCAAGGTGATGTCGATTGTAAGAGTGCAAACGTTATTAAAGCGATGTTGTTGCAAACCAGCGAGAGTATGGACTCATGAATTCGTAACAGTCGAGTTTGTGATGTGCGTAGATTATGGATGGTGAATTGATTGAGAATGAGGAATTATTCCAATAGAAATGAGAGTTGATGGATTAATTCGGTAGATGGTATGTCTTGAGTATAGTTGGATTAAAGTCGGGTGATTTTCGTAGTTGGATGAAAAGAAAGGATGTTGGTAGATCTTGGAAGCAGAGAGAGAGAGAGAGAGAGAGAGAGAGAGAGAGAGAGAGAGAGAGAGAGAGAGAGAGAGAGATGGAACTTATGTTCATCAATCTCCAATTCTGATTTTTGCAATTATGGAGCAGCTGTCAGTAAAAGGGGCATACCTTTTTACTCGTGATTCTGATTGAAGCGATTCTGGACTTTTTGGAAAGCTTATGAAATTCCCTATAGGTTGCATATAAGATTTGTCTTCAGGAGGTTTGTGAAGAGGGAGAAAAGTACGTTTTAATATTTGGGTCTGATGCTGACTTTTTGGAAAATTCTGCATACAGAAATTCTGAACCAGTCCTATTGCAAGGATGATAACTTTTTACTCGTAACTCGAATTTGGGCGATTCCTGAAGTTCTGGAATCTACACGAAATTCCCTTCATTTTGGAATATAATTTTATGCTTGGGAAGTCTGTATTGGAAGAGATAATTATGTTTGAAGTTGGGTGATTCTTGATGAAAATTGAAAAGGTGAAGAAGAATGTAAAATATTGATAAGGAATGAAACGTTGGTATTTGTAAGAATGCGACGGTATCGGAAAATGCATGGATATGCAATTTATGTTGAATGATAATGATTATAGTGATGATGTTATGAGATGGTAATGTTGAGAGAAGAAAAAATTCAAGAGAGACTGCGATAATACTGTTAAGTTGTGAATTGAATGAGGCCAAGTGTGAAACTAGGTGGATTATAAAGATTCTGAGAATAAAAGAAAGACGATTGGTTGGTTAGCATTGTTGAAATTCTTAACTTGGATGAAAGTTGCAACTGGAGCGAACCAAATCGAATTGTACTTGATGTAGTAGTAATTCCCGATGTTAGAAGGATGTTTAATTGATAATTGTGTTGTACTACTAGCGTGTATAAGAATGTGTATTGAATTTTGAATGTTTTTGTATCATTGGCGAGATTGGAATTGAGGAAACTAAGAAGACGTTGGTAGGCCTTAGAGAATTGGCGGAGCATTATGCTTACGGAATTTGGGCACAAATTGAAGTATAATATTATCGTTGGGTAATGATGATTTATGCCACTGTTATGGTTGCCGACTGTCTATTGACAAATTGAGGAACTGATCACCATTAATCTATTGTTGATAGTAGACGGAATCATGATTGATGGATAGATGTGTCGTGCCAACTAGTATAGTATGTACGTTGAATTGGTTGAAGTCAAGCCGAGCGCTTGAGTATTGTTTGATTTGTTGATGCAGATTCGTATATAAGCATATTAGTTGAATTTAAGAATGATAGCATGAAGTTGCGATTGGATTGATGAGTATTATGGAGACTCACAGTCGAGTTCTGGATAACTTGAGTCGTTGTTTGTGATGAAGCGAATGGCTAGTAGGCCTTAAGGTATATGTATGGAGTATGAAGCGTATCTTCCATATTTGTTTGGATGAGTTGGAGCTAGTGTTTGTTGCGAATGTTTTGAGCTGTTATAAAATCAGAAGAAGAGCGCGTAGAATAATTAAAAGTTGAGTTGTGATTATTAAAAGGAGTGAAATTATATGTTGGTTTATTAAAGTGCGATTTTGGTTGGAAAAAGATGAGTTACTCGGTTGTGTTGATTCGAACAAGAATTTATGTAGCACTATGTCAATATAAGTAGGAATCGATGGTTTGGTATGTTGAATTAGTGGGAAGTGAAGAAGATGAGTTATCTTGTTAGAATTAGTTGGACCCATGTACCGTATATGGTTGTAATGTTGTTATGTGTTTAAGACGATTTTGGAGAATGTGTTATTAAAAGATGGTAAAGTTGTAGTTATGTTTTATGACAATTAGGAATTTATGGAAGTATATGAATGTCTCATCCAATATTTGGAAGTATTCGTTGTTGTAATTATGTTGAATGTTCCGAGGTGTTGTCTTACGGATCTAAGTTTGAAATATTCGGTAACTACGAGAGCGTAGAATACCTGTTGGAACGGAACTTCCGAAGAGTTAAGTCGAAAATCTTTATTATGTCGGTTTTGGTGATTGGAAGTAAGAGTAAACTTGGTAGAGTTGATACTTTACAAGTAATCAGAGTGCGCAACGAATGCGTGGTGTAGTGCAGTTGTTCATGTTAGAACAAGATTTGTTCTGATCAATATTCTTAGTTTTGATGATAACAATGTATATGAATTTTGTATGAGATAATGTGGTACTCTAATACTATGCAATTTCCATTTCAGGAATTATATAAAGAGTATGCACAAAATCAGCGCAAGAAGCATTGACTCAGAAGGTACAGCATGCAACATCAGAACATGGTCTGGCAAGACATCAGAAGATGGTCAAGAAGAATCAGAACATGGTCTATGGAAGCATCAGAAGGACTTGAGATCAGAAGCAGAAGCACTGAAGTTCTCATGGTATCACGCTTAGAAGCACTTCAAGGTCAGAAGACAAGAAGATGCTCTGCACCAAGATGTTTGACTCTGATGATATTCAAATGTTGTTTACACAAACATCAGATCAGAAGCAAGTACAAGATGGCAGGCTACACTGACTGACAAAAGGAACGTTAGTAGCTATTAAAGGCAACGTCAGTAGAAACAGCGAAAGCAAGGCTCGAGGTAGTTGACAAAAGAGTGAAACATTAAATGCAATGTTGTACGGATCACGCAAAGCATTAAATGCTCCCAACGGTCATCTTCTCAAACGCCTATAAATAGAAGTTCTGATGAGAAGCTGAATAACAACACTTGCGCAAATATACAGAAATGCTTTCAAATTCAAAAAGCTCTCAAACTTCATCTTCAACCTCACTACATTACTGTTGTAATATATTTAGTGAGATTAAGCTTAAACTTAAGAGAAAATCACAGTTGTGATAATAGCTTTATAAGAAGCATAATAACTCTTAAAAGAAATTGTTTACATTTATTTGTAAGAACTAGAGTGATCAGGTTATTGATCAGAATACTCTAGAAAGTCTTAGAGGGTATATAAGCAGTTTGTTCCTAGAGTGATCAGGTTGTGATCAGTATACTCTAGAAGACGTAGAAGTTGTCTAAGTGGAAAACCATTGTAATCTTGTGTGATTAGTGGATTAAATCCTCAGGTGAGGTAAATCACTCCAAGGGGGTGGACTGGAGTAGTTTAGTTAACAACGAACCAGGATAAAAATCATTGTGCAAATTGTTTTTATCTTACAAGTGTTAAAAGCTACACTTATTCAAACCCCCCCTTTCTAAGTGTTTTTCTATCCTTCAGTTCATACGTGAGTAACAACGATGTTGGTAGGTTGGTTGCGTTGATGTCGTGTTTAAGTTGTGTGTTTTTATGTTGTTTTGTTCTAGTTCTTAAACCGGTGAATTCTTAGGTTGGTTACTCTTTGTGTTGTGATGTTAAGTTGTAAAGTGTGTTACATGAGTAGCATTCATGTTGTTTTCGCCGTTGATTTTATGAGTTGTTGTATTATACGTGGGACTGTTTTTCGGAGATGAGAGTTGATTAGTCGGATGGATTTAAGTGGGGGAGAGTTGTAACACCCCATTTTTAATTATTTAATCGTCGTGTGTTATTTTAATTTTTTGGTCTTGTTAAGGGTGTGTGGTTGAGCGTGTAGGTGTGGAGTCCATAGTGGGACGGGTAGACTGGAAATGTAGGTAGTAATTATGTGATATAAGTAATAATAGTTTTATTTTTATTATTATAATTACTATCATTATTATTATTATTATTATTTTATGCTTATTATTGATATTATTATTATTATTAATATTATTATTATTAATAGAATAATAGAATGAATATTTAGTGATTTATTAAATAATTATTTAATTAGGGAGGGGTAAGGTTGAAATTAAGTATTAGAGGTCTAAGGGTTAGTATTGGAATAAAAGAGAATTAGAAGTTGAGAAAAGGAAGAGTTACGTAGAAAAGTGAAAAACATCGTAGAAGTGAGAAGAGGAAGAAGAACAAGCTAAAGAGGAAGATCAAGGGAGAACTAGGGCAATTTCAAGAATCAATCTCCGCAGGATTTTCTGAGCAATTTCGAGGTAAGGGGGGTTTTCATGCTATTATTCTTGATATGGGTTTAGGTATAATGATATGATTTGGGGATTTGTCGTTATGTGATAATTTTGATGATTGTTGATTTATGAATTCTATGTTGTTATGATGATTGTTGTTGGAATGATAATTGGTTGCAATTGTTGTTATGAGATTGTATGATTATGAAGTGTATGATATAAATGTGTTGTTGTTGCATGTTCGCGTGTCAGAGTCGGAATGAAGTTACGAACAATTTTGAAAAGGGCTTTTGTTCTTGAAATTGCTAGAATTGAAATGTTAGGGTTTGGATTTGGATTCAAAACTTTTGTGCTAGAAATCATGTTTTAAAGTTCCTAATTGTTGATACATGATAGATATAGGTTGCTATGTATTTAATTTGTATTATAGTGATTTTTAGATGAGATTTTGAGGGGATATTTAAGTGGGGGAGAGTTGTAACACCCCATTTTTAATTATTTAATCGTCGTGTGTTATTTTAATTGTTTGCTCTTGTTAAGGGTGTGTGGTTGAGCGTGTAGGTGTGGAGTCCATAGTGGGACGGGTAGACTGGAAATGTAGGTAGTAATTATGTGATATAAGTAATAATAGTTTTATTTTTATTATTATAATTACTATCATTATTATTATTATTATTATTATTTTATGCTTATTATTGATATTATTATTATTATTAATATTATTATTATTATTAATAGAATAATAGAATGAATATTTAGTGATTTATTAAATAATTATTTAATTAGGGAGGGGTAAGGTTGAAATTAAGTATTAGAGGTCTAAGGGTTAGTATTGGAATAAAAGAGAATTAGAAGTTGAGAAAAGGAAGAGTTACGTAGAAAAGTGAAAAACATCGTAGAAGTGAGAAGAGGAAGAAGAACAAGCTAAAGAGGAAGATCAAGGGAGAACTAGGGCAATTTCAAGAATCAATCTCCGCAGGATTTTCTGAGCAATTTCGAGGTAAGGGGGGTTTTCATGCTATTATTCTTGATATGGGTTTAGGTATAATGATATGATTTGGGGATTTGTCGTTATGTGATAATTTTGATGATTGTTGATTTATGAATTCTATGTTGTTATGATGATTGTTGTTGGAATGATAATTGGTTGCAATTGTTGTTATGAGATTGTATGATTATGAAGTGTATGATATAAATGTGTTGTTGTTGCATGTTCGCGTGTCAGAGTCGGAATGAAGTTACGAACAATTTTGAAAAGGGCTTTTGTTCTTGAAATTGCTAGAATTGAAATGTTAGGGTTTGGATTTGGATTCAAAACTTTTGTGCTAGAAATCATGTTTTAAAGTTCCTAATTGTTGATACATGATAGATATAGGTTGCTATGTATTTAATTTGTATTATAGTGATTTTTAGATGAGATTTTGAGGGGATATTTAAGTGGGGGAGAGTTGTAACACCCCATTTTTAATTATTTAATCGTCGTGTGTTATTTTAATTGTTTGGTCTTGTTAAGGGTGTGTGGTTGAGCGTGTAGGTGTGGAGTCCATAGTGGGACGGGTAGACTGGAAATGTAGGTAGTAATTATGTGATATAAGTAATAATAGTTTTATTTTTATTATTATAATTACTATCATTATTATTATTATTATTATTATTTTATGCTTATTATTGATATTATTATTATTATTAATATTATTATTATTAATAGAATAATAGAATGAATATTTAGTGATTTATTAAATAATTATTTAATTAGGGAGGGGTAAGGTTGAAATTAAGTATTAGAGGTCTAAGGGTTAGTATTTGAATAAAAGAGAATTAGAAGTTGAGAAAAGGAAGAGTTACGTAGAAAAGTGAAAAACATCGTAGAAGTGAGAAGAGGAAGAAGAACAAGCTAAAGAGGAAGATCAAGGGAGAACTAGGGCAATTTCAAGAATCAATCTCCGCAGGATTTTCTGAGCAATTTCGAGGTAAGGGGGGTTTTCATGCTATTATTCTTGATATGGGTTTAGGTATAATGATATGATTTGGGGATTTGTCGTTATGTGATAATTTTGATGATTGTTGATTTATGAATTCTATGTTGTTATGATGATTGTTGTTGGAATGATAATTGGTTGCAATTGTTGTTATGAGATTGTATGATTATGAAGTGTATGATATAAATGTGTTGTTGTTGCATGTTCGCGTGTCAGAGTCGGAATGAAGTTACGAACAATTTTGAAAAGGGCTTTTGTTCTTGAAATTGCTAGAATTGAAATGTTAGGGTTTGGATTTGGATTCAAAACTTTTGTGCTAGAAATCATGTTTTAAAGTTCCTAATTGTTGATACATGATAGATATAGGTTGCTATGTATTTAATTTGTATTATAGTGATTTTTAGATGAGATTTTGAGGGGATATTTCAGTGGGGGAGAGTTGTAACACCCCATTTTTAATTATTTAATCGTCGTGTGTTATTTTAATTGTTTGGTCTTGTTAAGGGTGTGTGGTTGAGCGTGTAGGTGTGGAGTCCATAGTGGGACGGGTAGACTGGAAATGTAGGTAGTAATTATGTGATATAAGTAATAATAGTTTTATTTTTATTATTATAATTACTATCATTATTATTATTATTATTATTTTATGCTTATTATTGATATTATATTATTATTATTATTATTATTATTATTATTAATAGAATAATAGAATGAATATTTAGTGATTTATTAAATAATTATTTAATTAGGGAGGGGTAAGGTTGAAATTAAGTATTAGAGGTCTAAGGGTTAGTATTGGAATAAAAGAGAATTAGAAGTTGAGAAAAGGAAGAGTTACGTAGAAAAGTGAAAAACATCGTAGAAGTGAGAAGAGGAAGAAGAACAAGCTAAAGAGGAAGATCAAGGGAGAACTAGGGCAATTTCAAGAATCAATCTCCGCAGGATTTTCTGAGCAATTTCGAGGTAAGGGGGGTTTTCATGCTATTATTCTTGATATGGGTTTAGGTATAATGATATGATTTGGGGATTTGTCGTTATGTGATAATTTTGATGATTGTTGATTTATGAATTCTATGTTGTTATGATGATTGTTGTTGGAATGATAATTGGTTGCAATTGTTGTTATGAGATTGTATGATTATGAAGTGTATGATATAAATGTGTTGTTGTTGCATGTTCGCGTGTCAGAGTCGGAATGAAGTTACGAACAATTTTGAAAAGGGCTTTTGTTCTTGAAATTGCTAGAATTGAAATGTTAGGGTTTGGATTTGGATTCAAAACTTTTGTGCTAGAAATCATGTTTTAAAGTTCCTAATTGTTGATACATGATAGATATAGGTTGCTATGTATTTAATTTGTATTATAGTGATTTTTAGATGAGATTTTGAGGGGATATTTCAGTGGGGGAGAGTTGTAACACCCCATTTTTAATTATTTAATCGTCGTGTGTTATTTTAATTGTTTGGTCTTGTTAAGGGTGTGTGGTTGAGCGTGTAGGTGTGGAGTCCATAGTGGGACGGGTAGACTGGAAATGTAGGTAGTAATTATGTGATATAAGTAATAATAGTTTTATTTTTATTATTATAATTACTATCATTATTATTATTATTATTATTTTATGCTTATTATTGATATTATTATTATTATTATTATTATTATTATTATTAATAGAATAATAGAATGAATATTTAGTGATTTATTAAATAATTATTTAATTAGGGAGGGGTAAGGTTGAAATTAAGTATTAGAGGTCTAAGGGTTAGTATTGGAATAAAAGAGAATTAGAAGTTGAGAAAAGGAAGAGTTACGTAGAAAAGTGAAAAACATCGTAGAAGTGAGAAGAGGAAGAAGAACAAGCTAAAGAGGAAGATCAAGGGAGAACTAGGGCAATTTCAAGAATCAATCTCCGCAGGATTTTCTGAGCAATTTCGAGGTAAGGGGGGTTTTCATGCTATTATTCTTGATATGGGTTTAGGTATAATGATATGATTTGGGGATTTGTCGTTATGTGATAATTTTGATGATTGTTGATTTATGAATTCTATGTTGTTATGATGATTGTTGTTGGAATGATAATTGGTTGCAATTGTTGTTATGAGATTGTATGATTATGAAGTGTATGATATAAATGTGTTGTTGTTGCATGTTCGCGTGTCAGAGTCGGAATGAAGTTACGAACAATTTTGAAAAGGGCTTTTGTTCTTGAAATTGCTAGAATTGAAATGTTAGGGTTTGGATTTGGATTCAAAACTTTTGTGCTAGAAATCATGTTTTAAAGTTCCTAATTGTTGATACATGATAGATATAGGTTGCTATGTATTTAATTTGTATTATAGTGATTTTTAGATGAGATTTTGAGGGGATATTTCAGTGGGGGAGAGTTGTAACACCCCATTTTTAATTATTTAATCGTCGTGTGTTATTTTAATTGTTTGGTCTTGTTAAGGGTGTGTGGTTGAGCGTGTAGGTGTGGAGTCCATAGTGGGACGGGTAGACTGGAAATGTAGGTAGTAATTATGTGATATAAGTAATAATAGTTTTATTTTTATTATTATAATTACTATCATTATTATTATTATTATTATTTTATGCTTATTATTGATATTATTATTATTATTAATATTATTATTATTATTAATAGAATAATAGAATGAATATTTAGTGATTTATTAAATAATTATTTAATTAGGGAGGGGTAAGGTTGAAATTAAGTATTAGAGGTCTAAGGGTTAGTATTGGAATAAAAGAGAATTAGAAGTTGAGAAAAGGAAGAGTTACGTAGAAAAGTGAAAAACATCGTAGAAGTGAGAAGAGGAAGAAGAACAAGCTAAAGAGGAAGATCAAGGGAGAACTAGGGCAATTTCAAGAATCAATCTCCGCAGGATTTTCTGAGCAATTTCGAGGTAAGGGGGGTTTTCATGCTATTATTCTTGATATGGGTTTAGGTATAATGATATGATTTGGGGATTTGTCGTTATGTGATAATTTTGATGATTGTTGATTTATGAATTCTATGTTGTTATGATGATTGTTGTTGGAATGATAATTGGTTGCAATTGTTGTTATGAGATTGTATGATTATGAAGTGTATGATATAAATGTGTTGTTGTTGCATGTTCGCGTGTCAGAGTCGGAATGAAGTTACGAACAATTTTGAAAAGGGCTTTTGTTCTTGAAATTGCTAGAATTGAAATGTTAGGGTTTGGATTTGGATTCAAAACTTTTGTGCTAGAAATCATGTTTTAAAGTTCCTAATTGTTGATACATGATAGATATAGGTTGCTATGTATTTAATTTGTATTATAGTGATTTTTAGATGAGATTTTGAGGGGATATTTCAGTGGGGGAGAGTTGTAACACCCCATTTTTAATTATTTAATCGTCGTGTGTTATTTTAATTGTTTGGTCTTGTTAAGGGTGTGTGGTTGAGCGTGTAGGTGTGGAGTCCATAGTGGGACGGGTAGACTGGAAATGTAGGTAGTAATTATGTGATATAAGTAATAATAGTTTTATTTTTATTATTATAATTACTATCATTATTATTATTATTATTATTTTATGCTTATTATTGATATTATTATTATTATTAATATTATTATTATTATTAATAGAATAATAGAATGAATATTTAGTGATTTATTAAATAATTATTTAATTAGGGAGGGGTAAGGTTGAAATTAAGTATTAGAGGTCTAAGGGTTAGTATTGGAATAAAAGAGAATTAGAAGTTGAGAAAAGGAAGAGTTACGTAGAAAAGTGAAAAACATCGTAGAAGTGAGAAGAGGAAGAAGAACAAGCTAAAGAGGAAGATCAAGGGAGAACTAGGGCAATTTCAAGAATCAATCTCCGCAGGATTTTCTGAGCAATTTCGAGGTAAGGGGGGTTTTCATGCTATTATTCTTGATATGGGTTTAGGTATAATGATATGATTTGGGGATTTGTCGTTATGTGATAATTTTGATGATTGTTGATTTATGAATTCTATGTTGTTATGATGATTGTTGTTGGAATGATAATTGGTTGCAATTGTTGTTATGAGATTGTATGATTATGAAGTGTATGATATAAATGTGTTGTTGTTGCATGTTCGCGTGTCAGAGTCGGAATGAAGTTACGAACAATTTTGAAAAGGGCTTTTGTTCTTGAAATTGCTAGAATTGAAATGTTAGGGTTTGGATTTGGATTCAAAACTTTTGTGCTAGAAATCATGTTTTAAAGTTCCTAATTGTTGATACATGATAGATATAGGTTGCTATGTATTTAATTTGTATTATAGTGATTTTTAGATGAGATTTTGAGGGGATATTTCAGTGGGGGAGAGTTGTAACACCCCATTTTTAATTATTTAATCGTCGTGTGTTATTTTAATTGTTTGGTCTTGTTAAGGGTGTGTGGTTGAGCGTGTAGGTGTGGAGTCCATAGTGGGACGGGTAGACTGGAAATGTAGGTAGTAATTATGTGATATAAGTAATAATAGTTTTATTTTTATTATTATAATTACTATCATTATTATTATTATTATTATTTTATGCTTATTATTGATATTATTATTATTATTAATATTATTATTATTATTAATAGAATAATAGAATGAATATTTAGTGATTTATTAAATAATTATTTAATTAGGGAGGGGTAAGGTTGAAATTAAGTATTAGAGGTCTAAGGGTTAGTATTGGAATAAAAGAGAATTAGAAGTTGAGAAAAGGAAGAGTTACGTAGAAAAGTGAAAAACATCGTAGAAGTGAGAAGAGGAAGAAGAACAAGCTAAAGAGGAAGATCAAGGGAGAACTAGGGCAATTTCAAGAATCAATCTCCGCAGGATTTTCTGAGCAATTTCGAGGTAAGGGGGGTTTTCATGCTATTATTCTTGATATGGGTTTAGGTATAATGATATGATTTGGGGATTTGTCGTTATGTGATAATTTTGATGATTGTTGATTTATGAATTCTATGTTGTTATGATGATTGTTGTTGGAATGATAATTGGTTGCAATTGTTGTTATGAGATTGTATGATTATGAAGTGTATGATATAAATGTGTTGTTGTTGCATGTTCGCGTGTCAGAGTCGGAATGAAGTTACGAACAATTTTGAAAAGGGCTTTTGTTCTTGAAATTGCTAGAATTGAAATGTTAGGGTTTGGATTTGGATTCAAAACTTTTGTGCTAGAAATCATGTTTTAAAGTTCCTAATTGTTGATACATGATAGATATAGGTTGCTATGTATTTAATTTGTATTATAGTGATTTTTAGATGAGATTTTGAGGGGATATTTCAGTGGGGGAGAGTTGTAACACCCCATTTTTAATTATTTAATCGTCGTGTGTTATTTTAATTGTTTGGTCTTGTTAAGGGTGTGTGGTTGAGCGTGTAGGTGTGGAGTCCATAGTGGGACGGGTAGACTGGAAATGTAGGTAGTAATTATGTGATATAAGTAATAATAGTTTTATTTTTATTATTATAATTACTATCATTATTATTATTATTATTATTTTATGCTTATTATTGATATTATTATTATTATTAATATTATTATTATTATTAATAGAATAATAGAATGAATATTTAGTGATTTATTAAATAATTATTTAATTAGGGAGGGGTAAGGTTGAAATTAAGTATTAGAGGTCTAAGGGTTAGTATTGGAATAAAAGAGAATTAGAAGTTGAGAAAAGGAAGAGTTACGTAGAAAAGTGAAAAACATCGTAGAAGTGAGAAGAGGAAGAAGAACAAGCTAAAGAGGAAGATCAAGGGAGAACTAGGGCAATTTCAAGAATCAATCTCCGCAGGATTTTCTGAGCAATTTCGAGGTAAGGGGGGTTTTCATGCTATTATTCTTGATATGGGTTTAGGTATAATGATATGATTTGGGGATTTGTCGTTATGTGATAATTTTGATGATTGTTGATTTATGAATTCTATGTTGTTATGATGATTGTTGTTGGAATGATAATTGGTTGCAATTGTTGTTATGAGATTGTATGATTATGAAGTGTATGATATAAATGTGTTGTTGTTGCATGTTCGCGTGTCAGAGTCGGAATGAAGTTACGAACAATTTTGAAAAGGGCTTTTGTTCTTGAAATTGCTAGAATTGAAATGTTAGGGTTTGGATTTGGATTCAAAACTTTTGTGCTAGAAATCATGTTTTAAAGTTCCTAATTGTTGATACATGATAGATATAGGTTGCTATGTATTTAATTTGTATTATAGTGATTTTTAGATGAGATTTTGAGGGGATATTTCAGTGGGGGAGAGTTGTAACACCCCATTTTTAATTATTTAATCGTCGTGTGTTATTTTAATTGTTTGGTCTTGTTAAGGGTGTGTGGTTGAGCGTGTAGGTGTGGAGTCCATAGTGGGACGGGTAGACTGGAAATGTAGGTAGTAATTATGTGATATAAGTAATAATAGTTTTATTTTTATTATTATAATTACTATCATTATTATTATTATTATTATTTTATGCTTATTATTGATATTATTATTATTATTAATATTATTATTATTATTAATAGAATAATAGAATGAATATTTAGTGATTTATTAAATAATTATTTAATTAGGGAGGGGTAAGGTTGAAATTAAGTATTAGAGGTCTAAGGGTTAGTATTGGAATAAAAGAGAATTAGAAGTTGAGAAAAGGAAGAGTTACGTAGAAAAGTGAAAAACATCGTAGAAGTGAGAAGAGGAAGAAGAACAAGCTAAAGAGGAAGATCAAGGGAGAACTAGGGCAATTTCAAGAATCAATCTCCGCAGGATTTTCTGAGCAATTTCGAGGTAAGGGGGGTTTTCATGCTATTATTCTTGATATGGGTTTAGGTATAATGATATGATTTGGGGATTTGTCGTTATGTGATAATTTTGATGATTGTTGATTTATGAATTCTATGTTGTTATGATGATTGTTGTTGGAATGATAATTGGTTGCAATTGTTGTTATGAGATTGTATGATTATGAAGTGTATGATATAAATGTGTTGTTGTTGCATGTTCGCGTGTCAGAGTCGGAATGAAGTTACGAACAATTTTGAAAAGGGCTTTTGTTCTTGAAATTGCTAGAATTGAAATGTTAGGGTTTGGATTTGGATTCAAAACTTTTGTGCTAGAAATCATGTTTTAAAGTTCCTAATTGTTGATACATGATAGATATAGGTTGCTATGTATTTAATTTGTATTATAGTGATTTTTAGATGAGATTTTGAGGGGATATTTCAGTGGGGGAGAGTTGTAACACCCCATTTTTAATTATTTAATCGTCGTGTGTTATTTTAATTGTTTGGTCTTGTTAAGGGTGTGTGGTTGAGCGTGTAGGTGTGGAGTCCATAGTGGGACGGGTAGACTGGAAATGTAGGTAGTAATTATGTGATATAAGTAATAATAGTTTTATTTTTATTATTATAATTACTATCATTATTATTATTATTATTATTTTATGCTTATTATTGATATTATTATTATTATTAATATTATTATTATTATTAATAGAATAATAGAATGAATATTTAGTGATTTATTAAATAATTATTTAATTAGGGAGGGGTAAGGTTGAAATTAAGTATTAGAGGTCTAAGGGTTAGTATTGGAATAAAAGAGAATTAGAAGTTGAGAAAAGGAAGAGTTACGTAGAAAAGTGAAAAACATCGTAGAAGTGAGAAGAGGAAGAAGAACAAGCTAAAGAGGAAGATCAAGGGAGAACTAGGGCAATTTCAAGAATCAATCTCCGCAGGATTTTCTGAGCAATTTCGAGGTAAGGGGGGTTTTCATGCTATTATTCTTGATATGGGTTTAGGTATAATGATATGATTTGGGGATTTGTCGTTATGTGATAATTTTGATGATTGTTGATTTATGAATTCTATGTTGTTATGATGATTGTTGTTGGAATGATAATTGGTTGCAATTGTTGTTATGAGATTGTATGATTATGAAGTGTATGATATAAATGTGTTGTTGTTGCATGTTCGCGTGTCAGAGTCGGAATGAAGTTACGAACAATTTTGAAAAGGGCTTTTGTTCTTGAAATTGCTAGAATTGAAATGTTAGGGTTTGGATTTGGATTCAAAACTTTTGTGCTAGAAATCATGTTTTAAAGTTCCTAATTGTTGATACATGATAGATATAGGTTGCTATGTATTTAATTTGTATTATAGTGATTTTTAGATGAGATTTTGAGGGGATATTTAAGTGGGGGAGAGTTGTAACACCCCATTTTTAATTATTTAATCGTCGTGTGTTATTTTAATTGTTTGGTCTTGTTAAGGGTGTGTGGTTGAGCGTGTAGGTGTGGAGTCCATAGTGGGACGGGTAGACTGGAAATGTAGGTAGTAATTATGTGATATAAGTAATAATAGTTTTATTTTTATTATTATAATTACTATCATTATTATTATTATTATTATTTTATGCTTATTATTGATATTATTATTATTATTAATATTATTATTATTAATAGAATAATAGAATGAATATTTAGTGATTTATTAAATAATTATTTAATTAGGGAGGGGTAAGGTTGAAATTAAGTATTAGAGGTCTAAGGGTTAGTATTGGAATAAAAGAGAATTAGAAGTTGAGAAAAGGAAGAGTTACGTAGAAAAGTGAAAAACATCGTAGAAGTGAGAAGAGGAAGAAGAACAAGCTAAAGAGGAAGATCAAGGGAGAACTAGGGCAATTTCAAGAATCAATCTCCGCAGGATTTTCTGAGCAATTTCGAGGTAAGGGGGGTTTTCATGCTATTATTCTTGATATGGGTTTAGGTATAATGATATGATTTGGGGATTTGTCGTTATGTGATAATTTTGATGATTGTTGATTTATGAATTCTATGTTGTTATGATGATTGTTGTTGGAATGATAATTGGTTGCAATTGTTGTTATGAGATTGTATGATTATGAAGTGTATGATATAAATGTGTTGTTGTTGCATGTTCGCGTGTCAGAGTCGGAATGAAGTTACGAACAATTTTGAAAAGGGCTTTTGTTCTTGAAATTGCTAGAATTGAAATGTTAGGGTTTGGATTTGGATTCAAAACTTTTGTGCTAGAAATCATGTTTTAAAGTTCCTAATTGTTGATACATGATAGATATAGGTTGCTATGTATTTAATTTGTATTATAGTGATTTTTAGATGAGATTTTGAGGGGATATTTAAGTGGGGGAGAGTTGTAACACCCCATTTTTAATTATTTAATCGTCGTGTGTTATTTTAATTGTTTGGTCTTGTTAAGGGTGTGTGGTTGAGCGTGTAGGTGTGGAGTCCATAGTGGGACGGGTAGACTGGAAATGTAGGTAGTAATTATGTGATATAAGTAATAATAGTTTTATTTTTATTATTATAATTACTATCATTATTATTATTATTATTATTTTATGCTTATTATTGATATTATTATTATTATTAATATTATTATTATAATAGAATAATAGAATGAATATTTAGTGATTTATTAAATAATTATTTAATTAGGGAGGGGTAAGGTTGAAATTAAGTATTAGAGGTCTAAGGGTTAGTATTGGAATAAAAGAGAATTAGAAGTTGAGAAAAGGAAGAGTTACGTAGAAAAGTGAAAAACATCGTAGAAGTGAGAAGAGGAAGAAGAACAAGCTAAAGAGGAAGATCAAGGGAGAACTAGGGCAATTTCAAGAATCAATCTCCGCAGGATTTTCTGAGCAATTTCGAGGTAAGGGGGGTTTTCATGCTATTATTCTTGATATGGGTTTAGGTATAATGATATGATTTGGGGATTTGTCGTTATGTGATAATTTTGATGATTGTTGATTTATGAATTCTATGTTGTTATGATGATTGTTGTTGGAATGATAATTGGTTGCAATTGTTGTTATGAGATTGTATGATTATGAAGTGTATGATATAAATGTGTTGTTGTTGCATGTTCGCGTGTCAGAGTCGGAATGAAGTTACGAACAATTTTGAAAAGGGCTTTTGTTCTTGAAATTGCTAGAATTGAAATGTTAGGGTTTGGATTTGGATTCAAAACTTTTGTGCTAGAAATCATGTTTTAAAGTTCCTAATTGTTGATACATGATAGATATAGGTTGCTATGTATTTAATTTGTATTATAGTGATTTTTAGATGAGATTTTGAGGGGATATTTAAGTGGGGGAGAGTTGTAACACCCCATTTTTAATTATTTAATCGTCGTGTGTTATTTTAATTGTTTGGTCTTGTTAAGGGTGTGTGGTTGAGCGTGTAGGTGTGGAGTCCATAGTGGGACGGGTAGACTGGAAATGTAGGTAGTAATTATGTGATATAAGTAATAATAGTTTTATTTTTATTATTATAATTACTATCATTATTATTATTATTATTATTTTATGCTTATTATTGATATTATTATTATTATTAATATTATTATTATTATTAATAGAATAATAGAATGAATATTTAGTGATTTATTAAATAATTATTTAATTAGGGAGGGGTAAGGTTGAAATTAAGTATTAGAGGTCTAAGGGTTAGTATTGGAATAAAAGAGAATTAGAAGTTGAGAAAAGGAAGAGTTACGTAGAAAAGTGAAAAACATCGTAGAAGTGAGAAGAGGAAGAAGAACAAGCTAAAGAGGAAGATCAAGGGAGAACTAGGGCAATTTCAAGAATCAATCTCCGCAGGATTTTCTGAGCAATTTCGAGGTAAGGGGGGTTTTCATGCTATTATTCTTGATATGGGTTTAGGTATAATGATATGATTTGGGGATTTGTCGTTATGTGATAATTTTGATGATTGTTGATTTATGAATTCTATGTTGTTATGATGATTGTTGTTGGAATGATAATTGGTTGCAATTGTTGTTATGAGATTGTATGATTATGAAGTGTATGATATAAATGTGTTGTTGTTGCATGTTCGCGTGTCAGAGTCGGAATGAAGTTACGAACAATTTTGAAAAGGGCTTTTGTTCTTGAAATTGCTAGAATTGAAATGTTAGGGTTTGGATTTGGATTCAAAACTTTTGTGCTAGAAATCATGTTTTAAAGTTCCTAATTGTTGATACATGATAGATATAGGTTGCTATGTATTTAATTTGTATTATAGTGATTTTTAGATGAGATTTTGAGGGGATATTTAAGTGGGGGAGAGTTGTAACACCCCATTTTTAATTATTTAATCGTCGTGTGTTATTTTAATTGTTTGGTCTTGTTAAGGGTGTGTGGTTGAGCGTGTAGGTGTGGAGTCCATAGTGGGACGGGTAGACTGGAAATGTAGGTAGTAATTATGTGATATAAGTAATAATAGTTTTATTTTTATTATTATAATTACTATCATTATTATTATTATTATTATTTTATGCTTATTATTGATATTATTATTATTATTAATATTATTATTATTATTAATAGAATAATAGAATGAATATTTAGTGATTTATTAAATAATTATTTAATTAGGGAGGGGTAAGGTTGAAATTAAGTATTAGAGGTCTAAGGGTTAGTATTGGAATAAAAGAGAATTAGAAGTTGAGAAAAGGAAGAGTTACGTAGAAAAGTGAAAAACATCGTAGAAGTGAGAAGAGGAAGAAGAACAAGCTAAAGAGGAAGATCAAGGGAGAACTAGGGCAATTTCAAGAATCAATCTCCGCAGGATTTTCTGAGCAATTTCGAGGTAAGGGGGGTTTTCATGCTATTATTCTTGATATGGGTTTAGGTATAATGATATGATTTGGGGATTTGTCGTTATGTGATAATTTTGATGATTGTTGATTTATGAATTCTATGTTGTTATGATGATTGTTGTTGGAATGATAATTGGTTGCAATTGTTGTTATGAGATTGTATGATTATGAAGTGTATGATATAAATGTGTTGTTGTTGCATGTTCGCGTGTCAGAGTCGGAATGAAGTTACGAACAATTTTGAAAAGGGCTTTTGTTCTTGAAATTGCTAGAATTGAAATGTTAGGGTTTGGATTTGGATTCAAAACTTTTGTGCTAGAAATCATGTTTTAAAGTTCCTAATTGTTGATACATGATAGATATAGGTTGCTATGTATTTAATTTGTATTATAGTGATTTTTAGATGAGATTTTGAGGGGATATTTAAGTGGGGGAGAGTTGTAACACCCCATTTTTAATTTTTTAATCGTCGTGTGTTATTTTAATTGTTTGGTCTTGTTAAGGGTGTGTGGTTGAGTGTGTAGGTGTGGAGTCCATAGTGGGACGGGTAGACTGGAAATGTAGGTAGTAATTATGTGATATAAGTAATAATAGTTTTATTTTTATTATTATAATTACTATCATTATTATTATTATTATTTTATGCTTATTATTGATATTATTATTATTAATAGAATAATAGAATGAATATTTAGTGATTTATTAAATAATTATTTAATTAGGGAGGGGTAAGGTTGAAATTAAGTATTAGAGGTCTAAGGGTTAGTATTGGAATAAAAGAGAATTAGAAGTTGAGAAAAGGAAGAGTTACTTGAGTGGGAACCCGAGAGCTGTTCGCAGGAAAAATGCAGGATTTTTATAAAACTTCAAAAATTCGTAACTTGAGTTTCGGGTGTCCGTTTGACTCACCGTTCGAACCTGGAGAAATCTAATACAGTGCACTTTCTTGTAAAAATGATTTCAAGTCCTAGAATTAAATTTAAATAGAGTCTAATGTGCTTTTAAGGTGTCAGTATAAAATGTCAGTGTCAGGTTTATTGAAATACTTTGAAAAATCATAACTTGTGTTCTGTGTGTCCGTTTAACGAGCCGTTTAAGTGTCGAAAAGCTAACAAGATAATATTTATTTTGGGAAAATAAAATGAGTGATGTGAGATATTTTTACAGTGGACAATTTTGAGAAAACGTTAAATTATTTCTTGAGAATTAAACCGGTAGTCCACTTTGTGTTAATGATGTTGTGAGGTCAAATGATGGTATTATGATGATGTTTTATTGATGTTGATATGCTGTTCATGATGATGTGATGATGATGCTTTAATGATGTGCGTGGTTAAATATGCAATACATGCTATGTGAAGTATATGATTATTTTGATGTTGTGTTATTAAATGGCTGTTGTGCTGGCTGTTAAGGGCTACCATTGTGTGCATGCTGATGTAGTTGATGTGTTATGTTGTGATAATGTGCGTGTGAGTGGTATACGCGGTGTAAGCGAATTATAATGAATAATTATATGTTGTGTGTTGTCTTAGCACAACAGTGGTAATTCTTCGTAATTACGGTAAGCGTATGGCTTACGAGTGATCAGGAGGATCGTGTGATATGCATGCTGTTATTTGTGATTATGCATATTGTATTGTTTTTGCATTTGCATAACATATCATTGAGACTTCTAGGTGAAAATATATGGTAGATGCCTAGTAGGTCCGGACTCAATTGTGGAGTCGTGGTGGAGATAATTCGTTGCTCAGTGGAGTGTATGCGAATTATCCGGATTCTATTAGGAATCGAGTTCGATTGAATGAACCATGAATTGGTGCGGTCATGAAATAGGGATCGTACTTGACCATGAAACAGGGGTCGTGGGTGTGATCATGAAATAGGGGTCACACTGGACCATGAAAAGGGGTCGAGAGTTCCGACGGGAACTGTGGTCATGAACCACGATGTTTTGGTACCACATGCATTGTGTCAAGTCATTGAGTCACATTGCATTGTCATTATTATTATATGTTTGTTGAGTTGTGATTGGAAGGGACATGTGTGTCGTGATATGTGCATCGTGGAGTTGCATAAATGAATGGATCTGTGATGACTTGTTTATGATATTGTGAATGATGCGTTAATTTATACTGTGACGAATGTTTGAATAAATGAAGTTTGTATATGTAGTGTGATGTTATGTGAACATGAACCTCGACCTGTGAATTATGTTATTATATCTGTTCCTATATCTTTTATAATGGTATGCGAGTACTCACCCTTTTTGCTGATATTTCCCCTACCATGGGAGATGGGCAGGTACTCAAGAATAGCAGTGGAAGTCCAGGATAGCTTTATGGAAGTCTTTCGTGTTGTTAGTTCGAGTCGCTCTGATACGTAACACGGGATGTTTTTGGGATTATTTTATTTGTTATTTTTAATTGAATTTTGTTACGTATCTGTTTTTGATTCAAATATTTGAGGACCACGATTTTATGTGGAGTTTTGGAATAAGTTGGCGAATGTGCCGTGATTATTTTTAAATAAAATAATATTTCCGTTGTTTTTATTGATTAATGAGAAATGAATAGATGAAGTAATTGAGACTTCATATTCTGTTTGGTTTGAAATGATGTGACATTCCACTTGTGTTTGTGAACTCTGATAAATTTTTATTATTTTACCGTATTTTTATAAAATGGGAAAGTGGGGTGTTACAAAAATATAATAAAAAAGCGTACCAAATTCAAATGGTGTTAGATTGCTTTTTTTTGAAGAAAAGTGGAAGTTGTGGTTCCATGACTTTATGTAAGCTTTATTCATGAACAATAGGGTGGATCATAGACTATTATATGGTTGCTTTTTGGTTTTGTTATGTTTCAAAGTTAGAAGCAACAAAGAATGAGCTCAATGTATAAAGTTTTGTGATTAAAGTGACTTTTCCAAAATGACAATGGTGCCTTTAGTACAAAAATGGAATGATTTAATGGACAAACACTTAACCACTTGGATAATGCTTTAATTAATAGTGTAAAGATTAAATTATGGAGATATTTAGAAGCAATATAAGCTACAAAAAAAATTTGTAGAGAAATGGTTTGAGTTTTGCAACTTGGTTGATCATGGAAAAAAACAACTTCATGGTGCCATTTTCGTAAATTCATATCTCCTAGCTCACAAATGCTATGGAGGAGTTATAATACTTTTTGAAAATCCCTAAAAATCCTCTACAACTTTGTTGTTTAGTATTTTCTCAAATTCTCAAAGGAACTTCATGGAAAATGGCCTCAAAGTTGGGCATAAACGTGCATTTTCTTCTATAATGACAAATACAACTAATAAAAAAAAAGTTAGTATAAATGATAAAAATAATACAACTAAAAGAATAAAATAAAATCAAGAAGAAAATATTTTTATTTTAATTTTTTCTGAATAAAAAACAGGACCGGAAATAATGAAAAAAGATAAAAAAAATGGACTCCTAATTAATCGGAAAAAAGAAAATGAATATATTAAAATAAACTACATGTAACAAATATTAATAAAAAAGACTGCAAATGATCAAAATCGAATAATAAAATACCCGATTAAGCAGACACTGACGATAAAAAAAGCGACGACAAACTGCACCGAAAAAATAAAGCGAGCACACAAACGTGATCTACGCGAAACATAGATTCATAAAGCAGACAATTAAAAATCAAAACTCGAAATATTTTTCTTTCTAATTTTCGCACAATGTCGAATCTTTTTTACCGGACTACCTGTAGAATCAATTTTTTTCTGAAGACAGTAAAATAATTCAAAAAGACGCTTGAGGCGCTAAAAATGCATGAAATGCGGTTTTCGATTATTTTTTACTTTAAAAAGATGAAAAGACAAATTTGTAAATGATGTGGGAACTTAGGGTCAAAAATTGGGGTGCAACACCGCCCGCTATTTTTTACTGCGCTAACACATATATATTTTTTATGAGATTTTTGTGTACGTCGCATAAAAAATAGTACTATTTAGACACAATTATTAGAATTAAAAGTAAGATGATAAATAGTATTCAATTTTGAAATTCTGGTATCAGATATGTGATGTCGAAGGAGATGTCACGACAAAAATATCTGAGAACTAAACACTATGGAACAAGATAATCAGCAGTAAAAACAGTAATAGAAGATAAAATACACACAGAAGTGTTAACCCATTTTGGTGTACAACAACACATACTCTAGGGGCTACCAAGCCTGAGATAAGTCCACTAAATAGTATCAATTCATAGACCCTCAGCAAACAACCTCCTGTTTACGATCTAATCACTACCCGTGCTATACTTCTACCTAAGACTCACCTAGGTATGAGGCCCTCCTCAAATTCCTTCAATCACAACCAGTGATAAACGACAGAAATAATCATACGTAGAAGACACTCTTCAAAGACACATAACCATATCTTTCTTAAAAGCTTATGGATGATTAACAAATTACTACTCAACTAAAATACTCAACCTCTAATATTAAAGCAATATAAGAGTGGATTACAATTCACAACAGACTCAAGACTAAACACGATACACACACAGTCTTCTATTCTTGAGCTACGACACAAGTAGGATTATGCAGTCTTTATAAAGTAGCAACAACGGCAAACTTGGGCTTGGGCCAAGTGTAAAAATGTTTTAGGGCTTCCCACAAATATCTCCATGAAATCAAGACAGGATCACTCCAATATTATTGGAACAGCTCGTGATAAGACTCCTCCTGAGTTTGCCCAGAAATTTCCTCCACCTTATAAAAAAACTTAAAACATAAACTAAAACATAGTACACTTTTCGCTAACAATGTTAAGACATCTTCTTTGACATATTTTAAAATCTACTATGATGTTTTGATCACATGTTAAAGCACTCTTCAAACATTTCCTGATCAGAATGTTTTACCAAAACTGCTGGCAACATATAAACAACAAATTTCAAGATGCTTTAGTATTCTAATATCTCCTTCCCTTCCTTTTTTAGTGCGAAAATGCATGAATTGAAGGAGAAGCAAAACAAAAGTGTGTTAACGCGTGTATGTCTTTTATGATGTTTTCCACATGTATCCACTTAAAAAGAATATTAGTTGGACACAATTACTAGAAATAGAATTAAGATGATAAGTATTCACTTTAAATATGCATTACTAATTTATTATCGAAGTTTGAGCAATCAACACTAAAGAAAAAGTGTTTTCAAGACTAATTTAACAATGCAAAAATACTTTGGCCCCCTCTCTCTCTCCCACTCTCCATCTCCCTCTCCCGCTTTCTCTCCCTCTTCCTCTCCCATATCTCTCTCTCTCACACACACACACACTTTCGCCCTCCTTTCAACTCTCTCGCACAGTGTCATAGCATTCTTATATTAATGTTGTAACATTATCTAATTCTTTTGTGAGAGAGGGAGATAGAGAAAGAGAGAGAGAGAGAGTTGAGGGAGAGAGGGAGATAGAGTTAAAGGGGAAAGTGAGAGTGGGAGAGAGAGAGAGAGAGAGAGAGAGAGAGAGAGAGAGTTGAAGGAGAAAGAGGGAGAGTGAGAGAGAGAGAGAGAGAGAGAGAGAGAGAGAGATAGGGGGAGAGTTGAAGAGAGAGAGAGAGAGAGTTAGAGAGAGGGGTTAGGAGAGAGAATTAGGCGGGAGAGAGAGTATTGAGAGAGAGAGAGAGAGAGAGAGAGAGAGAGAATGAAAGAAATTAAGGGGTGAGAGAATTACGGGGTGAGAGAATATTGAGGGGGAAATAGAGAGAGAGAGAGAGGGGGAAGTAATACTGGACATTTATCATCTTATTTTTAATTTTATTAATTATATTTAATATCGTATGTAAAAAATTGAGTTATAATCTTGACTTTAATTCTATTAATTATGTCTAGCTAATATTATTTTCAAAATGTATTGTACTAAAACATCATAAAAGATATACACGCATTTATTTTTCTCTGCTCTGCATATTAAAAAAGCAGACAGATGGGCATGGGAGTGCCCGTCTGAACGCTAGTTATATATAATAATTATAATAATAAAGGTAACAGCATAGCATACAACGAAAAACAATAGCATACATGTATTCCGGCTAATAGTTTTATTCTAGTAATATGAAAACAAGTTTGCTGCATTTCTTGAATGGCTTAACTCAAAGAATTCCTATATGAAAATAAATCATAAAGAACAAGTAAATACAGATATGCAAGTAATGAGAACGCCCACTCAAACAATAACATCGTGTATCAAATATAGAGAAATACTTGCGTGTATACAAAGCTAAATCCACACTTTTAGGAATAACTAATAAAAAGTGGAAAAATTAAAATTTATTTAAAATTTAATTTAATTTTTAATTGTCATAATAGGGGTGGTTGATTTAATGGAGGAGAGAGACAATTTTATTTCAATTTTTTAATTAATAAAAAAAATATGATTGGTTGTGTGTAAATTCATGTGTTATGGTTGTGTCTATATAAGTATTTTTCTCAAATATATACATTAATATAAGTAATGTCGTAACAATTACGCACAAATTATTTCCCAATCAAATTATTTTTTTTAAAGTACACTTCCGTTATGTCAAAAAAAAAAAAAGAGTACACATCCGTAAGTTTCTTACAAAAGATAAGAATTAAAAAAAAGAGTACACATCCGTAAGTTTCTTACACATGAATAAACACATTTTAACCAAACAGACATATCTCTATAATTATATCATCATATAATAATTATTATACATAAATTATATTCGAATTAATAATTTAATCAGAAACGAAGTTCTGATACTACTAAAAAAAAGATTTAAGATAGGTTTTTTAAAATTTTGATCTTCTTAACAAAATAGTTTTAATGAACGGATGTTGATTAAATCATTAATCACAAATCAAACATTTGAAACTTGTTTTAGCTTTGATCACCAACGTAAAAAATATCATCTTCTCTATGAAGTCCACACGAGTATAAAGTGAAAGACGGTGCTAGTCATTTTTTGAGAATGACAAAAACTAAAATTTAATATTCGAGAAAAAAAGGTTTCTCTAATTATAGAGAGCCTAGTAAAATTTTAATACTCTTACTTTTGACTTTTCCAAAATTAACCCAATTTTATTTATATTTAATTAAATTCTTTTAATTAAATAATATAAAATAACTAAATTATATATTTAATTTTATTAATTGTCAATTCTTATTTATTTAATTATATTATATTTAATCAAATCAATTATATATATTAATGTATTAAATAATTAAATATGGTTAACACATAATTAAATTAAAGGGTTAAATATGATTGTAGTCACTATAAAATTACCAAAAATGGTTTTTAGTCCCTATAAAAAAATATCGAGTTTTAGTCCCTATAAAATTACTTTTGCATGCAGTTTTAGTCCCTCTATAGAGACTACAACTAAATGCAAATGTAATTTTAATTTTTTTTGTAGGGACTAAAAACCAAAATTAAGATATTTATAGGGACCAAAAACATATTTAACCCTAAATTAAATAATTATACATTTTTACTATAAGTATTTTATGTGTGTCCTAGTAGATTCACAAGACGGGTTGGCCAATTTTTTATTATTATTATTATTATTATTATTATTATTTTTATATTTCAATTAGATTTTTCACCTATTTTTTAAGATAATTTTTATAAAGCATCCTTTTAACAAATTTTACTTTAAGAAATATTGCATACATTCACAAATAAATGTATAAAATAAAACCATAAAAATTTGAAATGACTAGGATTAAATAAAACCATCAAGAAATTTCACCTATAATAGAACCATCAACAAGAGTTCCAAAACCATAATTCAAGTATTAACCTTCAACCAACCAAAATAAGTATTTTGAGTGCTTGATGACTAGGATTAGCCATCAAACAATCAAAATAAGTATTTTTAAGAAAAAAACATAATAAGTAATTAAGTACAACACCAAAGTTGATTCAAATTACATAACATTATCTAACAAAACAAAAAGAGTGAAGCATTTTAAATTCTAATCATCAAGATCAATAATATTAGATGCACTCTTAGAAAAAGTTGGACCTTCTTTTTGTTTTTTTCTTCTGTATTTAACTTTTTTTTAAATTAAGCGAGCTTGGGGGGCCAAAATCCTTACCCTACCCCGAGTGAGCAAACCAGTCTGGCGGGCCAGGACCCATTTTGACACCCCTAGTTTTCATAAAGTTGACAATAAAATTAAATATCATATTTAATATTATAAGCATTTAGTGGTATCTAGCAACACATCGTTGTTATCCAAGTGACGAGAATATCGTGTTATTTGACATAACCATTCTATGATAATGATCATGTGTAAAATTACCTTGCCCTTATATATATATATATATATATATATATATATATATATATATATTGAACACAAGACATATAATGTGTCATCCTTGTATATTCTAATATTATATTCCTTGATCTTTGATTATACATAATAACAACAAATAAGCTCAATATCTCATACTGACTTATTTGAGAACGACCATGCATTTAACAATCATGCTCGATCAAAGAGCCCATAGATAATACTCCTGTAGATGTAGGAGAGAAAAATCTCATCTAGGTCACTCGTGTCACTCAACATGATTTGTAGAGTTTTCATCAATCATATTTATGGTCATCCTATTACATATAATATTTGATTGACAATAAAGTAGTTGACTGCACATCTAGGGTCCATAGAGGTTTCAGTTTGAAGGGTGGGGTGGTATACACCATTATCACAAGGAGATTATGATACTTACGTAACATACCATGTGAAGGATAGAAAAACACTTAGAAAGGGGGGGTTTGAATAAGTGTAGCTTTAAAACTTGTAAGATAAAAATAATTTGCACAATAATTTTTATCCTGGTTCGTTGTTAACTAAATTACTCCAGTCCACCCCCTTGGAGTGATTTACCTCACCTGAGGATTTAATCCACTAATCACACGAGATTACAATGGTTTTCCACTTAGACAACTTCTAAGTCTTCTAGAGTATATTGATCACAACCTGATCACTCTAGGAACAAACTGCTTAGATACCCTCTAAGACTTTCTAGAGTATTCTGATCAACAACCTGATCACTCTAGTTCTTACAAATTAATGTAAACAAATTCTTATAAGAGTTACAATGCTTCTTAATAAGCTATTATCACAACTGTGATTTTCTCTTAAGTTTAAGCTTAATCTCACTAATATATTACAACAGCAATGTAGTGAGGTTGAAGATGAAGTTTGAGAGCTTTTTGAATTTGACAGCGTTTCTGTATATTATTCAGAGTTGGTTTTCTTGCTTCTCATCAGAACTTCTATTTATAGGCGTTTGAGAAGATGATGAAGGATAGAAAAACACTTAGAAAGGGGGGGGTTTGAATAAGTGTAGCTTTAAAAACTTGACCGATAAAAATAAATTGCACAGTTATTTTTATCCTGGTTCGTTGTTAACTAAACTACTCCAGTCCACCCCCGCAGAGATGATTTACCTCAACTGAGGATTTAATCCACTAATCGCACGGATTACAATGGTTTTCCACTTAGTCAGCAACTAAGTCTTCCAGAGTCTTCTGATCACACACTGATCACTCCAGGAACAACTGCTTAGATACCCTCTAAGACTTTCTAGAGTCTTCTGATCCACACGATCACTCTAGTTACAACCTGCTTAGATAACCTCTAAGACTTCCTAGAGTATTCTGATCCACACGATCACTCTAGTTCCTTACAACTTAATGTAATCAAATCTAAGAGTATTACAATTGCTTCTTAAAAGCTATAATCACAAACTGTGATATTTCTCTTATCGTTTAAGCTTATTCTCACTAATATATTACAACAGCAATGTAGTGAGCTTTGATGAAGATGAAGATTCTGAGCTTTGAATAGAACAGTGTTTCAGCAAGTTAATATTCACAGAGTCGTTAAGAATTGGTAGCCTTGCTTCTCATCAGAACTTCATATATATAGGCACTTGAGAAGATGACCGTTGAGTGCATTTAATGCTTTGCGTGTTCCGTACAGCATCGCATTTAATGTTATACGCTTTTGTCAACTACCTCGAGCCTTGTTCACGCTGTGTCTACTGACGTTGCCTTTAATAGCTTCTAACGTTCCTTTTGTCAGTCAGCGTAGCCTGCCACTTGTACTTCCTTCTGATCTGATGTTTGTGAATACAACGTTTGAATATCATCAGAGTCAAACAGCTTGGTGCAAAGCATCTTCTGATCTTCTGACCTTGAAGTGCTTCTGTGCGTGATACCATCAGAACTTCAGTGCTTCTGATCTCATGTTCTTCTGATGCTTCCATAGACCCATGTTCTGATTCTGCTTCGACCATCTTCTGATGTCTTGCCAGACCATGTTCTGATGTTGCATGCTGAACCCTTGAGACAAAGCTTCTGAGCGCTGAATTATGCATACTCTTTATATATTTCCTGAAAAGGAAATTGCATTGGATTAGAGTACCATATTATCTTAAGCAAAATTCATATTATTGTTATCATCAAAACTAAGATAATTGATCAGAACAAATCTTGTTCTAACAATCTCCCCCTTTTTGATGATGACAAAAACATATATAAATGATATGAATTTGCGATCAGAAAGAGCAGACGGCAAAAGACAAATTACACAGCTATAGCATAAGCATGTGAATATGTCTCCCCCTGAGATTAACAATCTCCCCCTGAGATAAATAATCTCCCCCTGAAATAAATACTCGAAGAACTTTAATAAAAGACTTCCCTGATTATTTCGGTAGAGACGATCACATAAGCTTCTGTCTTCAGAGAATTCATAGCTTCTGACTTCTGCTTCCATTGGACAGCTTCAGAACTTGAATTTCTTTAGATCCCTAGAACACTCCTAGCTTCTGATTCCTGCTTCCATTTAGGACAGCTTCAGAACTTGAATTTCTTTGATCATCAGAACATTCACAACTTCTGATTCCTGCTTCCATCTAGGACAGCTTCAGAACTTGAATTTCTTTGATCTTCAGAACATTCACAGCTTCTGATTTCTGCTTCCCTCGGATAGCTTCAGAGCTTTGAATTTCTACCAACATCACTTCATGCTAGATTTGTATCAGAACATTGTTGAATGTACCAGAGCATCATCAGAGCATCTCTACATCCTGAAATGTTACAGAACAAAAACTAAACGACAAAAGTCAGCATGAACGAGTCAGAACATAAAATGTATATTAGAACACATGATATGTATCAGAGCCATATAGGCTAAAATAATGTATCAGAGCAGATAGAATTTTGTCAGAGCAAATAGACAAATATGGATCAAATTCTATTATCAGTGCTTCTGATTCTGAAGCTTGACAGCACTCAGCTTGCTTCAGTTTCCATGAGCTTATTCTTTTTACAGAATAACGCTTCTTATGGTTTTGCTTCTTGTGTGCTTTGAAGATTCTCTTCATTTCTTTATACCTGCAAAACACTTAAACCATATAGAACTTGCAGTTCTTGTTAGTGAAAGCAACTGATTAAATCAAATCATTTATCACATATTTCTCCCCCTTTTTGTCATATCATCAAAAAACAGAAAAGATTCAGAGACAACAAAAAGAAACACACGGAGGAAGAAGATGATTTCATTGAAGTTCAAACATCAGGTACAGAAGTACATGAAGATAAGTAAGATCAGATGCACAAAAACAGATGCAGCAAAAAGAAAGAAACAACACAGACTCAATCTAAGATGGCCCTAGCCTTGACAGGATCTTGGCCAGCATCTCTTGAACCTCATTGTTGTGTCCAACTTGCCTCACCATGAAAGCTCTAAACTCAGCATTGAGTGAGCTTTGCTCATCCTCTCTCTTCTGAATTTCTTCCAGAGTCCTTGCAAGACGAGAAGATTCACCAGAAGAAGCTTCACCGCTTTCAACCACAGGAATAGCAACTTGATCTGTAGCTTCCATGGATAGATCATTTGCAGGGATTTCCTCAACAGGATCTGATTCAGCAACATGATCTTCAACATCTGCTTCTTGCATAGAAGCATCTCCATATTCTGCAGCAGGAATTTCCGAGTCTCCATTCTCAAGTGCCTGAAGAATGGCAGCTAGATTCCTGGGAGCAGAAGGACCTTCAACTTCTGGTGGGTCAACAACTTCTGGAATGACCAAGCTTGGGTCTTTCTCAGAAGGGTTTTCCCTCAGATAGTTAAAGAGAGTCTTGAAGTCTCCGAGCAGAACAGGATAATCAGGAATAAAGATAACAATATCCCTGCATGGATTTGCTTCCATTTCAGCAGCCAGTCTTAATTGTTCCATCTCATCCAAGAAGGGCTTCTCTTCCAACAGATGTCTTCCTTTGAGACTAGCAAACCAGAAGTCTTCATAATTCCTCAGAATTCCACGAGGCCGTGGGGCAGCAGCCACTAGTCTTTTCTGTACTCCCATTGCTTCTTCTTGAAACACCTTGCGAAATCTTTTCCAGATATTTCTTGTAGAAACATCATTCAGACCATTTAGGAAGGCTTCCTTCAGAAGGTCTAAGCCATTGATTACCTCATATCTGAAAAGTTCCAGGTAGGTAGAGAGTTCAGGTTCAGGCGGATTGAGGGTGAATTTGTAGTCCGGGTAGAGAGGACAAAAGGGTTTTGATTTTCTGGTAGGTAAGGGATGGGATACAGAAGGTGGAGGTGCGGTGGATGAGGAGGAGGGAATAACTGAGAGAATGATTGATGAGGATGGATTATTTGTAAAGGGAATTGGTGAGAAAGTCTTATCAAAAGGAGTTGGGGGAAGAATATTTAGAGGAGTGGGATTTAGAATGGGAGAGGAGGAGGTTGATGGAGAAGGATTTGGTAAGGTGAAGTTTATTTTTGGTTCAGATGGAGGTGATTGGAAGGATGGTTTAGGGACAGAGGGAGGTGGAGTAAAAACCTGCCTAGAGATTTGCACAGAAGAAGAAGATCTGGTTCTGCGAAAGGAATCTCTAATCCTTTTCTCCCTTCGTTCTTCAGAGTCCACCTTGTCAGGATCAAAGGTGACTCTCAACTTCTTGGCTTCCTTAGCCTCATCTTCTCGGGCTTTTCTTTTAAACCTAGCCTTTTGTTCCTTCTGATCCTTCTTCAAAAGGTCAGCCTTGGACGGAAGTACTCTGCCACGGATCCAAGCAGGATCAATATCTGATTGCTTCCTAACACAATCTTCCAGGTAAGACTTGACAACCTGATGCAGTTCTTCTTGAAACAAGGAGGCAAAACCTTCAACAACAACTCTTCTTGAGAGAATGTCAGGAAAGCTTGAGCACACAGAAGGTACATTTTGAATGAGTTCTAATCTGAACAAATCCACACCATTGAAAATGGGACCTTGAACTACTCCAAGCAAATGGGATGCATTGAGTTTTCTGATGGAGTCCAGCACTTTGCTTTCAATAAGAATGTCTGAAATCATTCTTCCAAACGGAATAGTCGTTCTTGAAAGATGAGGGTACTTCGCCCTTTCCTCTTCTCTTGACTCAAAGATTGAAGTCTTCAGATTCTCAAACAGAATATGAGAAATGTTGATCTCAGTCTTTTTGCCAATGCAGAAAAGAGTGTGCTTGTGATCTGGACTGATGTAAGAAGAGGAGAGCATCCTTTTTCTGTGGTGAAGAGAACCCAGAATAATCTCAGCCCATACTCTATAAAATGGCCTCAAGGTGCCTGTGTTATTCGAGTCAATCCCAGAAGACTGAGAGATTTGTTTTTCAACTATCGACCAATCAACAGATGCATGTCGAAAACCAGACCAACCTTCTTCATCATTCAGATTGTATAGCTTCCTGATCAGTTTTTCAGAGATAACCACTTCATGCCCTAGCACGAATGAAATGATGGCCGTTGGGGTAACCGTTGCATGTACCCAGAAATCCTTCACAAGATCAGGATAAATTGGACCAACCAATCTATTAAGGTACTTGGACCATCCTTGCTCAAGGATTCTTGCATCACACTTAAAGCCATTCGCTTTAAGATTGTTTAAGTCCACAGCAGTTTCACATAAAACCTCCAAGTCCTTCGTGGGTATCAAGCAAGTTTTCAAAGGAGCATATTCATAATTTCGTAGAAGGATTTGTGAAGAAGTAAGTCTTTCTTTTGAGGAAGATGAACAAGAGGAAGAGTTCATGATGATTATGCCGTAAGATCAGAACAAAGACTAGGGTTTGTAAAAAAAACAGATGCAGCGAAAAGAAGATGTAGAACAAAATAGAGAGAAGGAGAAAAGAATGAAGTTGAAGCGGGCTATTTAAAAGATTTGAAAATAATTAAATCATTTTGCATTAAATGAGAAATGACATTAGGAGAGATAGCATGGTAAATGAAATGATTTAATACAGTTACCTAGGTCGGCGTCTTTTCAACTGCACGCTTCGTACTGACCGTAGAAACACGTGTTCATCATCAGATAATGGATGACAGGTGTGAAATATTCAATAGGCTTTACGCCTTCTGATTCCGATCACTGCTTCTGAATTGATCAAGTTTCTCTTCTGGAAACACTCCTTCTGAAGTGTGCTGATGTAAATCTGAATGATCTTCTGATCCATTACTTCTGATATACACAGCTTCTGGAGATTCACTTCTTTGTTCTGCAGCTTCTGATAAGACAAAACTGTATCTGCAGAAATTCTTAAGCTGCTTTGTTTCATCGGAACCAAGTTTATCATCAAACCAGATATTGATTGATTCTTCTACAATCAATGTTTCAATATTGTATATTCTGTAGCATTTAGAGCATTCAGAATAATCAAGAACGAAACACCATTGCTTTAGAAACAAACAAAACAGATGGTTCCAAGACTAATAAACTTTCTTTTCTGATCTCCTACGAACATAGTTTCTTCAACAGATTTAAGTACCAGAACTTGGAAGACAGTCCTTCTTCCCTTCAAGTGTTGAGACCAACTTGAGTCCAGGTGACATGACATGTTGACTTTTATCTTCTTTGTCGCCAAGAGAATCTGCAAAAGAAATAGTCTTTTTCTTTGGTACCCACATCTTCTTGGGTCCTTTCTTGTTAGTTCTCCTCAAGTTCTGATTGAACTTGGGTTTAACATTGTAAGCAGAAGGAGGAACAGCATGATAATTCTTAATATGAGTTTCATGATATTTCCTAGGTTGTGTCACATGCTTTTTGGTGTGTGTTATGTGGAAACTTTGAGCATGTGAAGTGTGCCTAATATCATGGGAGTGGCCATACTTGAACTGATCATACAATGGCTTGTATGTGATTTTCATTTCATCAACAGGTTCAAGTTTGTATGGGGTTTCACCCTCAAAACCAATGCCGACTCTTTTGTTTCCAGACACAGCATATATCATAGAAGCTAGCTGACTTCTGCCAATACTTCTAGATAAGAACTTCCTGAAACTTAAATCATATTCTTTCAGAATATGGTTTAGACTAGGAGTGGATTTTTCTGAATCAGAAGGAGATCCAACATTATTGGATAATTTTAAAAGTTTTTCTTTTAATTCAGAATTCTCCAACTCAAGCTTCTTTGTTTCAAATTCAAATAGCTTTTTCAGCTTTTTGTATTTGAGACTAATCTGAGACTTGAATTCCAGAAGTTCTGTTAGACTGGAAACTAACTCATCTCTAGTAAGTTCAGAAAATACCTCTTCAGAATCTGATTCTGATGTAGATTCTGATCCGTCATCTTCTGTCGCCATCAGCGCACAGTTAGCCTGCTCATCTTCAGAGTCTGAATCATCTTCTGACTCATCCCAGGTTGCCATAAGACCTTTCTTCTTATGAAACTTCTTCTTGGGATTTTCTTTCAGAAGTTTTGGACATTCATTCTTGAAGTGTCCAGGCTCATTGCATTCATAGCACATGACCTTCTTCTTGTCAAATCTTCTGTCATCAGAAGATTCTCCACGTTCAAATTTCTTTGAACTTCTGACGCCTCTGAACTTCCTTTGCTTGTTCTTCCAGAGTTGATTTAGCCTTCTGGAGATCAAGGACAGTTCATCTTCTTCTTCAGATTCTGATTCTTCAGGATCTTCTTCTCTAGCCTGAAAAGCGTTAGTGCATTTCTTGATATTTGATTTTAATGCAATAGACTTACCTTTCTTTTGAGGCTCGTTTGCATCCAGTTCAATTTCATGACTCCTCAGGGCACTTATCAGCTCTTCCAAAGAGACTTCATTTAGATTCTTCGCAATCTTAAATGCAGTCACCATAGGACCCCATCTTCTGGGTAAGCTTCTGATGATCTTCTTTACGTGATCAGCCTTGGTGTATCCCTTGTCAAGAACTCTCAATCCAGCAGTAAGAGTTTGAAATCTTGAAAACATCTTTTCAATGTCTTCATCATCCTCCATCTTGAAGGCTTCATACTTCTGGATTAAAGCGAGAGCTTTAGTCACCTTGACTTGAGCATTTCCTTCATGAGTCATTTTCAAGGACTCATATATGTCATAGGCCGTTTCCCTGTTAGATATCTTCTCATACTCAGCATGAGAGATAGCATTCAGCAAAACAGTTCTGCATTTATGATGATTCCTGAAAAGCTTCTTCTGATCATCGCTCATTTCTTGCCTTGTCAGCTTTACGCCACTGGCATTTACCGGATGTTTGTAACCATCCATCAGAAGATCCCATAGATCACCATCTAGACCAAGAAAGTAACTTTCCAGTTTATCTTTCCAGTATTCAAAGTTTTCACCATCAAATACCGGCGGTCTAGTATAACCATTGTTACCGTTGTGTTGCTCAGCAGAGCCAGATGTAGATGTAGACTTTGCAGTTTCATCAGCCATCTTTTACTGAAGCGTTTTTCTCTTTCTGAATCTTTTCTAAACACGGTTAAGTGCTTGCACCTTAGAACCGGCGCTCTGATGCCAATTAAAGGATAGAAAAACACTTAGAAAGGGGGGGTTTGAATAAGTGTAGCTTTAAAAACTTGACCGATAAAAATAAATTGCACAGTTATTTTTATCCTGGTTCGTTGTTAACTAAACTACTCCAGTCCACCCCCGCAGAGATGATTTACCTCAACTGAGGATTTAATCCACTAATCGCATGGATTACAATGGTTTTCCACTTAGTCAGCAACTAAGTCTTCCAGAGTCTTCTGATCACACACTGATCACTCCAGGAACAACTGCTTAGATACCCTCTAAGACTTTCTAGAGTCTTCTGATCCACACGATCACTCTAGTTACAACCTGCTTAGATAACCTCTAAGACTTCCTAGAGTATTCTGATCCACACGATCACTCTAGTTCCTTACAACTTAATGTAATCAAATCTAAGAGTATTACAATTGCTTCTTAAAAGCTATAATCACAAACTGTGATATTTCTCTTATCGTTTAAGCTTATTCTCACTAATATATTACAACAGCAATGTAGTGAGCTTTGATGAAGATGAAGATTCTGAGCTTTGAATAGAACAGTGTTTCAGCAAGTTAATATTCACAGAGTCGTTAAGAATTGGTAACCTTGCTTCTCATCAGAACTTCATATATATAGGCACTTGAGAAGATGACCGTTGAGTGCATTTAATGCTTTGCGTGTTCCGTACAGCATCGCATTTAATGTTATACGCTTTTGTCAACTACCTCGAGCCTTGTTCACGCTGTGTCTACTGACGTTGCCTTTAATAGCTTCTAACGTTCCTTTTGTCAGTCAGCGTAGCCTGCCACTTGTACTTCCTTCTGATCTGATGTTTGTGAATACAACGTTTGAATATCATCAGAGTCAAACAGCTTGGTGCAAAGCATCTTCTGATCTTCTGACCTTGAAGTGCTTCTGTGCGTGATACCATCAGAACTTCAGTGCTTCTGATCTCATGTTCTTCTGATGCTTCCATAGACCCATGTTCTGATTCTGCTTCGACCATCTTCTGATGTCTTGCCAGACCATGTTCTGATGTTGCATGCTGAACCCTTGAGACAAAGCTTCTGAGCGTTGAATTATGCATACTCTTTATATATTTCCTGAAAAGGAAATTGCATTGGATTAGAGTACCATATTATCTTAAGCAAAATTCATATTATTGTTATCATCAAAACTAAGATAATTGATCAGAACAAATCTTGTTCTAACAGATGACCGTTGGGAGCATTTAATGCTTTGCGTATTCCGTACAGCATTGCATTTAATGTTTCACTCTTTTGTCAACTACCACGAGCCTTGCTTTCGCTGTGTCTACTGACGTTGCCTTTAATAGCTTCTAACGTTCCTTTTGTCAGTCAGCGTAGCCTGCCATCTTGTACTTGCTTCTGATTTGATGTTTGTAGATACAACGTTTGAATCTTATCAGAGTACAAATAGCTTGGTGCAGAGCATCTTCTTGTCTTCTGACCTTGAAGTGCTTCTGAGCGTGATACCATGAGAACTTCAGTGCTTCTGCTTCTGATCTCAAATCCTTCTGATGCTTCCATAGACCATTATCTGATTCTGCTTGACCATCTTCTGATGTCTTGCCAGACCATGTTCTGATGTTGCATGCTGAACCTTCTGAGTCAGTGCTTCTTGCGCTGATTTTGTGCATACTCTTTATATAATTCCTGAAATGGAAATTGCATAGTATTAGAGTACCACATTATCTCATACAAAATTCATATACATTGTTATCATCAAAACTAAGAATATTGATCAGAACAAATCTTGTTCTAACACCATGTAGTTTCTCATGGTGGGTAAATCCAATATAAATTATACTCATAATATTTATATGTATGTGAAGACTTGATATCTGATATCCATGATCCGTAAGACACGATCATCAGTCTACTCACATAATAGTCTCTATGCATTTGTGTTGTTTTATTTGATAATAAATCTTGACTACATATACTTTAAGAATAAAATCCTTATATTTAATGAGGTCTTATGATTAAGTCATACTTAATGCATCATTATACAACCAATATTGATTGACTATTAGAGCTTACTCAAACAATGAGTTATTTTTCCCTAGTTTGTCATTCAGACATTTCAATTCAATAGGTAGCTGAAAAATATTTGTTGTTCCTACAAACAATACCAATGATCCTTTTATGATCAATATGGGACCGTTCACTTTATTTTGAAATTGGTCTGATGTATGCAACTTTGTGAAGAGACATTGTCCGTGGTCCTTTGGTTTGAAAAGAGAGAAGGCGGTACAAACACCTCAACGTTCAAATTAGTGACTATAAAAATGTAAGAGTTATTTTAGTTAACAAATTGTGTATTTTGATTTGACGTATGTGGTCCTTTTTATAAGATTTTTCTATATTTCTAGAGACTAGAATCTCCAGATGTAAGATGATCGTCCAAATGGAAAAATATAAAAGTATAATTCATTGTCATCTGATAATCGTTCTTCAATATTTTTTTATTTGAGGTGTTGTCATACGACAAATTCACTTCTGTTCTCGAGGTCCTAAAATATTCCTTAACTTTGTAACTCTAGATAGGATATCTTCTCTTGATGTCACCAATTTGAGGTCATTGTAGCATGCCAGCATAAAGGCCTCTTGATTTTATTGGGGACACACTTTCGAATTTCACATGTTATTGGATCGTGAGCATAATCACTTACCGATCAGGAACAAGTACTAAGAATGCTTTAAAAAATACTAGTATTTTCTTATCTTTATCCATATTAATCTTACATCTTCCATTTTAGGATAAGAAAATGTCAAAAATATTATTCACTTTTTCAAATTAATGAAAAGGTGCAGTTTTTATGTAAATAAATTCAAAAAATCGCCCAACACTCTACTTATTTTCCATTCTATCATTCATGAATTATTTGGACAAACAATTTTAATAAATAATCATTTATTATACTCTTTGGAAAATTCCAACAAATAGGAGTCTAAAACTTTTAAGAATAAAAATATGGAAATGAATTATGAAATCCCAACAAAACTGTCTCCTAACTAACTTTGTCACCAAAATGAAAGGTTTGAACACCCTTGTCTGCTAAAGGGACAAATTAATAAATCCATCAATATATTTAAGAGCCATTTTATGTTGATTCTAGCTTTAGAAAAGGTTTCTTGCAACTTCACACTTGCTAAAAACTATTCCATTGTAGTACATAGAGTATAATTTATTTTTCCATTATATATATATTGATCAATAATTATTTGTATCTTACATATAAATTAGTAGGGAAAAATGTCTAAAACTCTCAACTTTCCTAGTGTTATTATCCTCTTCCTTTTCTTATTTCTTATAACCTACATTGGTAAGCCAATTTATTTTCTTTCAAATTTCCTTAATGATTTTCCTAATACTCAATCATTTAAATCTTTCACTAACATTAGATTTATTCTTATTTGTCAGAGTATTTTGGTCCCTGCATTGCTGATTCTGATTGTCCAAGTTATCTATGTGCTGTTGATGGAATTGGGAGATGCTTTTCCTATGGTTGTGCATGTGTGTATAACCCTTAAGTAACTTTATGTTATTTTTATTTGCATGATATTTATAATCTTATAACTCTAATATATGATTTTTTTTTCACGCTTGAATTTAAATAAGGACATGATTGTAATTTAAATAAAGACATGATTGTAATTTTGCATAAAAACCTGTAACTAACTGAAATATTATAATAAATTGCTCAAACTTTGTAACTTTTGCTAGTTTTTCATAATTCTTCTTTAAAATAGAATTTACCTGTAAAAAATAGAATAAAGAGAGGAAGAGATCTATAAATGGATTGCAACAAAGATTATAATTGCATAAGTATGAAGTTATTAAGAGTTCTTTCAGTAAAAAACTGCCCATAAAACTCTAAGAAGGTAAGAATCTCCATTGAAGGAGAATAATCAATGCACAGAAATGATGAAGAGAAAGAGAGAGGAAGAAGAACTTGATTCATTGAGTGATGAAGTTAGTTACAATCTACAGTTATATAACAACACAAATGTAACTAACTAATAACATAATTGAAAAGCATCTAATCCCATGCACGAGGATGCATGGTAACAAGGTAAACACACACAAAGATGAACTATGTGATTGGATTATTTGCATACCTCTTATCACGTGATTCTTCTATTGTTAATACCCCCTCACAAGCTTGAGGTTGGTAAATATCTACCAAGCCAAGCTTGCCCAAACAAGCAGAAAATGGTCGTGGACCAAGAGCTTTCGTAAACACATCCATTGAAGTTCACGTGTTGCAGATGCCAAGGCTCTATACTCAGCTTTTGTGGAGGAGAAACTAACCGTAGGCTGTTTCTTAGACTTCCAGGATACTAAGGATTCACCAATAAAAAAACAATATCCGGAGATTGAGCGTCTGGTTTCAATACAACCACCCCAATCAGCATTACTGAAACCCATAATTTGTAAAGTAGAGGAAGATGATAAGAAGATACCACGTGCAGGAGATCGTTTAAGGTACCTTAAGACACGCAATGCAGCTCGATAGTGTGCTTTAGTAGGAGCACTCATGAATTAACTTAATTGTTGCGTGGCAAATGCAATGTCAGGGCGAGTTGTGGTGAGATATATTAACTTTCCAACGAGTCTTCGATAGGCGGTGATATCTGAGAATGCAGTGCCCTTGTCTTGATGGAGACAGATGGATGCATCTAAGGGAGTGGATGCTGGATTGCATCCAATGAGACCACCATCTTGAAGAAGTTCAAGACAATACTTCCGTTGGCAAATTGTAATGCCCTTAGAAGATCGAGCCACCTCGAGCCCTAAAAAAACTTCAACTTTCCTAGGTCTTTGATGCGAAAGGCACGATGCAAAGCTTGTTTCAATTCTTCAAACACACTAAGGGATATACCAGTTAAGATGATGTCATCAACATACACCAATAAAGTTGTGAAAGAGGTAGAATTAGACTTGATGAAGAGTGTGTGATCAGCAGCAGCATGTTTGAAACCTTGTGCCACAAGAAAGGTAGTGAGCTTTTCAAACCATTATCTGTTGGCCTGCTTTAATCCATATAGGGATTTGTTGAGCTTGCATACTTGGCCAGGGTTGGGAGCAGTTACACCTTGAGGAACACGCATATACACTGCTTCATTTAGATCACCATGTAAGAATGCGTTATTGACATCTAATTGGTGTAAATGCCAGCCATGGAAGGCAGCCAAAGCCAAAAGAACATGAACCGTAGTGAGCTTAGCAACTGGAGAGAAAGTCTCAAGATAATCCAAACCTTCAGTTTGATTGAATCCCTGAGCAACCAATCGAGCTTTGAACCTCTCAACAGTGCCATCAGCATGTCTTTTGACCTTATAGGCCCATTTACTTCCTATAGTGGATGCATCAGGAGGAAGTGTTACAAAATCCCAGGTTTGATTATTTTTAAGAGCCTCTATTTTAGATTGCATTGTTTGGACCCATCGAGAATCTTTAGAAGCAGCCATATAGTTTCTTGGTTCACTTTCAGATGAGAGTGACAAAATGTATGCTTGATGGATAGGTGAGATTTTTGAAAGAGACATACATTTTTCAATAGGGTATTGACAAGACACAGAATTAGATTCACAAATGTAATCTTTGAGACGAAGAGGAGTTTGTGATATTCTATTGGATTTTCTAGTTGGTTGAAGAGAAATGGGATTAGATGGGTCACAAGGAATTGAGGAAGATGGAGTATCGGGCAAGACACTAGAAGTAGACACAGGATTGGTCACAGATTCAATACCTGAAGGATCAATGTCAGGGATAGATTCATCATCTGATTCATGTGAAACTTCAGTGTTTTTCAGTATTGTTGTTTTTGGAATGATCTATATAGATGTCTGTGTGGATATTTGTGTTAGATGCTTCAGAAAAGGGAAATGTCATATCAAAAAATTTAACATTCCTGGACACAAATATGTCATGATTTAAAATATCTAAAAGTATGAAACCTTTCATACATGCCTTGTAACCCAAGAAAGAACATTTTCTAGCTCTTGAATCAAACTTGTGTCTATTTGTGGGAAATGTAGAAGCATAACCTAAGCAACCAAACACCTTCAAGGAACTTAAGTCAGGTAAGGTGCCATACATGACTTCAAAAGAGGATCTGTTGCTTAGTAGCTTTGTAGGAATTCTATTCATCAAGTACACTGCATGAGTCACAGCATAGGACCAAAACTCCTTTGGCAAGTTTGATTGAAACATGAGGGCACGACTGATATTGAGTATGTGTTGATGGCGCCTTTCAACTCTACCATTTTGTTGGGGTGTATACACACAGCTTCTTTGATGTAAAATGCCCTTCGAAGCATAAAATTTTGGCATTAACAATTCAGTGCCATTGTCACTACGAATGACTTTGATCCTTTTGCTGAATTGAGTTTCAACCATGTTGACAAACTCTACTATCTTGTCACCAACTTCCATTTTAGATTTTAGCATCACAGCCCAAACATGTCGACTATGGTCATCTAAGATAGTAAGAAAGTATTTAAAGCCATGAACAGAAACTGTTTTAAAAGGACCCCATATGTCAATGTGTATCAAATCAAAAGGATTACAAGCTATTATTGCTAATAGGAAAAGGCAGGCGCTTTTGTCTAGCTTGTTGACACACATCACAAGCTTTATGTATACTAGCTGGAATGTAATTGTACTTAGTACTAATACATTGCATCCTATCATGTGATAAATGCCCTAATCTCAAATGCCAAAGGACAGCAGGAGCAGTTTCTTCATGCCTCTCACTTGTGAATGTTCTTGATACAAAACCTGTATTGCTAGTAGTGGGAGATATTTCTTTCTTTAGACTCAAGTAATACAGTCCATCTAGTTCACTAGCTGAACCAATCTTCTTCAAACTCTTCCTTGCCTGTATAATACACCTATTAGTTTCAAAAACAAGATTGCAATCTTGTTCTTTGCATAACTTTGAAACTGAAATCAGATTCACTTCAAACTTTGGCAAATATAGCACACCATAAATGAAAAAGTCTTTGAATATTCTAACATCTCCACATATGGAAGTAGTTATAGAATCTCCATTTGGCAAATTCACCACAATAGGATCAATCTTATCATGCTTTAGAAACCAGTCTAAATTATTGCATATATGATGTGTAGCACCTGTGTCTAATATCCATTTAACACCACTACTAATATTAAAACTAGCAATATAAGGTTTACCTCCCTTTGCCATGTTCACTGATGCTGAAGAGGTATGTTTCTCGAGCAGCATCATTAGATTGTGGTATTGCTCCTTTGTCAAGGTCATGTTAGCTTCATCATTGGAGGATCCAGCTGCCACATTTGCTTCAACTTGATTGAATTGTGCTTAATTTCCTCTACCAGGATTAGGAGGATATCCATGCTTTTTGTAACAATTGTCCACAATATGCCCGTTTTTGCCACAGTGTGTGCATACTTTGAAATTCCCTCTACCTCTGCCATTACCATTTCCACTATTTCCTCCTCTGCCATATCCATTATTTCCTCTACCTCTTCCAAATTGCTTAGTGCTATCAATAACATTTACCATTCCAGTTCCATCCTCAGTGGTATTACTCCCGGATAAAATGGTTCCAGCTCCACAAATTTTCCTTTCTTTCTGAAGCACCATGGAGAATACCTTATTGATTTGAGGTAAAGGGTCCATAAGCAGCACTTGGGAAACAACTCCATGGAACTCTTCATTCAAACCAATCAAGAACTGAATTATACGATCTTCAGGTCTAAAGCTTCTGCTGTTCCTCATTGCAAGGCATGCACAAGTCACGGGACATGTACAATTTGACATTGGTCTATATTGATCAAGCTCTTCCCATAAGCTCCTCAATTCTGTGAAATAATCAGAGATTTTCTTGCTTCCTTGCTTTAGGTTTGAAATCTCTTGATATAGTTGTGCAACCCGGATCTTGTCTCCTCTCATAAACCGATCCCCGAGATCGTTCCACACATCCACAACATTTTCAATGAACACCACATTTGAGTTATGGATGGTGTTATTGAATTAATGATCCATGTGTGAACAAGATTGTTGCATCTCTGCCATGCAACGCAATTGAGATCATTGCAATCAGGTACTTCGATTGTTCCATCAACAAACTGAAATTTGTTCTTCATGGCCAATGCTCTCCTCATCTTCATCGACCATGCATGGTAGTTTTCTCCAGATAGCGCTGGTGTAACGCAAACAGTTGCAGGATTTTCAGATGGATGAATGTAGTATGGATCATGTATTTGATTGTTGTTATTCTTTCTCCCAGCCATCGTAATTGCAACAAAACAAGAACAAGAAGAAACAAGATGATGAATAAAGAATCAATGGAAAAAATGTTGATCGATACAAATTAAACTATCAACATGAGATACACGAATCAATGATCGAAGCATAAACTTCAGAATCAAATGTAGCGGAAATAGAACAGGATTAACCTGCTCTGATACCATCTAAGAAGGTAAGAATCTCCATTGAAGGAGAAGAATCAATGCACAGAAATGATGAAGAGAAAGAGTGAGGAAGAAGAACTTGATTCATTGATTGATGAAGTTAGTTACAATCTATAGTTATATAACAACACAAATGTAACTAACTAATAACAGAATTGAAAAGTATCTAATCCCATGCATGAGGATACATGGTAACATGGTAAACACACACAAAAATGAACTATGTGATTGGATCATTTGCATGCCTCTTATCACGTGATTCTTCTATTGTTAATAAAAACCATCACTTCACCCTTCCCTATATCAACTTAAGAGAATTAACCACTAACATAAATACAAAATAATCCATACTCAATTTTCTTATTTTTAAAACACGTGTAACATTTTTGGGTTAAAAATGTACTTATACACACACAAATATTTATGTAATAAAATATTATTTATTCTATCATTTTCTATAACATCAAAAAGTTTTACAATTTTAATTTGTTTTTAATTTTATGTTACATCATTTTGATAAAAAAACTTAAACATTTCATTTTATTTTATGTCACTTATATTATGTTTTTATCCAATGGTTGATTTTAAAAAATATTTATTTGAAATGAAGTTACAAGCGAGTGTAACTCGTGATGTAACTCTTCGAGTGTAATTTGATGTAACTCGATATTAAAATAAACTTTTATATAATGTTAATTTTGATGTAATTCAATGACATAATAAATCATTATAGATTACTACAACCATTGAAACAAACACATTTATTTTGTTGACTACACTTGAATCAAAGTTAGTAAATTGTGTAATAAGAAAACCTTAACATCATTATCAAGATAAGAAGGGTAGCTAAGAAACAAGATAATGAGTATAGCATAGCAGACAGGTTTAATCCGATTGACACTGCTATTAACAAATCCTATGCATAAGTAGTTAGCAGCAGGAAGGGGTTATTGACTCATGGAGTGGGCGTGGATAACTGTGCTAAAGTCCTTCATGTCGAGAGTAAGGAGAAAAAGCCTAAATTTTCTCATTTGCAATTTAACATGAAAGACAACAAGTTGGGAAGATTCAAGAAAGCTTTCCTAGAGGTGGTTAAAAATGCTAGGATGACTTATAATACTCATGAAGCCTTCAATACAGAAGGTTACTTCAGAGTAAAAGCTACCCCTCTTTGGGGAAACTTGTGTTAATTAGAGGAATTCAGTGAGGGTGAAATAGAAGTGTTTATCTCAAAGGCAAAGGATTGGATAGGGCAGTCATTTTCGGAGATTCGCCTTTGGTCGCCCGACGCAGTTGATAATGAAAGATTAACCTGGTTTCAGTGTTATGGTGGGTCGTGTGCTTGGTCTTTTAAATTTATGATAATTTCAGTGCTCTATTATTGTCTCATAACCCGGTTTTACATGCTCGAACCAAACATATCGAACTGGACATCTATTTTGTTAGAGAAAGAGTTATGGCTCAGAAAATGATGATCAAACATGTCCCTGCAGCAGCCCAAATTGCAGACACACTAACTAAACTGCTTGGCACTTCCTCTTTTTAGGGTCTGCGAGGCAAACTCAAGGTTGCGTGTAACACCCCGTAATTTCATAAATTAATTTAATTAAGTTAAATTAATTATTTGGAAATTATTTAATTATTTAGTAATTAAAATTGGATTTTTTGAAGAATTATGGGAATTGTTGTTATTGGGCCGTGACGTAGTTAGTAAAAGGGGAGGTGCCAATGGAGAGGCCTTACTAACTAATTATCCTATTTTTTTTTATAAAATAGAGAAATTATGAAAATAAGGAAAAAAGAGAAGCAAAAGAGGAAAAGAGAAGGAACGTGAAAGGGGAGAAGAGGAGGAAGAGAAGAATTCAAGTTTCTTGGCTAAGGTAAGGGGTGATTACTCTAATTATATGGTATTATGATTTTGATGATGATAGGGTTGAATTAAGGGATTAGAATCTCTATTTGCGATGTTAGGTTTTGTGAAATACCAACACTGACATGCATGATTTGATGAATTGACTGCAATTGATAATGTAATATTGTTATATGGTGTTATAGTATGTTGTCTGTGCATTAGAATCATGTATTTGGAGTATTTTGATGTTATTGGGGATCAATTTTGTAATGGTATGAGTTGGTATGTGTTTGGGATGCATAAAAGCCTTAAAAATCATGTTTTCCAGCTACTGGGTTCGTGGGAACCGGTTCCCATGTGGGAGGAACCGGGTTCCACTGTTTTAGAACGTTAAAAATAGCATTTTTGGGTCCAGGAACCGGTTCCCATGTGGGAGGAACCGGGTTCCAATACAAATTCCAGCAGCACGTTTTGAAAACTATTCTAACTTTAAAAGCTTTTAATTTTCAAACCGTAAGTCCGTTTTAGACGCCGTTTTGGACGTTGTTTCTTAAATTAAATACTCTACGATATAAAGTAAAGAAAACAACAATAACTTGATTTTATTTTGAAAATCTTGATTTATTTCGTTTATGGCGTTTTTTGTACATTGTGTGCATGATTTGGTTAATGTGACAATGTGGTGATGTTGTAATGATATAATTGTGATTTGACGTTATATGTGGTGTGAATTATATATGATATAACTGTAGATGGTGCTGAAACCGAATATATCATTCAGTGTTGCTTTTGGTGAGTTATTGGTAATGACACTGTTCATTTTGATCATGTGGTGATTGTTGTGATCGTATAATGATAATTTGATTTGTTTTGAATGATGCATGATACATGTACATACTTGTTTGTGATAACTATGTTGAGTTATGTGAGACGATGTTGTTCATCGGATCGGTGATGTGGTAAGTATGTCATATGTGTGCATTCATTCATATGCATTTTGGTGATGGATCCCGGTGATGTTTGTGGATCAAAATGGTGGGCATAATTCCCATTGTGAGGAATTTGTGCTGGTTAGACTGTATCTTGGTGATGAAAAAGATCAGTTGGATGGGTTTAGCCCATGTATGGTGTCATACCCCAAAATTTGCCCGATCGAATCTACGTCCGTTAACCCATCAAGGTTCACAATTAAGAGTCGTAGGGTTTGACATTTCTATTGTCAAACTCGCTCTCTTATAAATCAGGTTGAGTTAAAACAAGGGCGTAATTAACAGGTGTTTTGGGATCTAAACAATTGGGCCCAATTACCACAAGGGTTCTATTGTTTTTGAATATAATTGCTTTTACTAACATTTGTTTTGTTTTTGGTTATTATGGTAATTTTATTAACTGTTATTATCCATTGCAATTCTATTAACTAACCAATATTATTATTTAATATTAATATAATTAGAATCATTACTATTTGTAGCAACCTGCCCTAAAAATTAAAGATTAGAGTCGCCACCTATTCTACCAAGGCGAATAGGAAACCTATGCAATTAAGAGATCAGGGTAAGATACTATATTCAGGTCGAGGGAAGGTGTTAGGCACCCTCAACCCTTTCCTAAAGGTTAACATTGCAAAGATAAGGGTTATGGCAAAAACATAAAGAAGGGTGACAGACAAGTAATAGAGTTAAAAGGCTAATTGTATTGAACATGATTAGAGTTTGGAAGAGGGGGACTCGCCTTGTTGCCAAGTGCCTACGTACCTCCTTAGGGAGGATCAGAGTCTACGTAGTTCGGGGGAAGGGTTGTACACCCTTAAGGTTTGAAATTTGATTTGAAGGTTTGGAGGCTTTGAATAGCCTATCGTAGATAAAAATCTGTATTTTGAACTTGAAGTTTGAAAGATGTTTGAAAAGTGTTTTGAAATATGGGCGTACAACCCTGATTTGATATGGCACTATTAACCGCAATGATCAATAGGTTTGATCACCATAGTTAAAAGATTAGGAGGTTTGCACCATTACCAATTCAAATCGATTGATTCGATTATCACTAATAATGGATTAATGTGTTTTATTATTTTTGTGAATTGTATTTTGTATTGTTACCTCTCATAACCGGTTAATACGGTTACAAATAATAACAAATTAAAAGGTATGCTAATCATCATAACCAATAAGATGGTTAAAACCATTTAGCAAAATAATGTGTATTTTAATTTATAGGATTTGATTAATTAAATTAATCGATTATTAACCATCGCGACCAATAGATTTAGTCGGAACGAATAATAAATTGAATCCTAAAACCTTAGCCAGGTAATTAATGGGATTGGGCGAATCCTAATATATATATATGACCTTTCTAGGGTTTATTGTGGTTTTTTGTAATTAAATTAATTAAACAAATTAAATCGAATAATCGGGAAAATAATTTCAAACCCTAGTCATTAACCTAATCCTAATTGTATTTTAAACCTAACTAAAAATAAATAATTAAATTATATACATATTAATTATAATTAAACAATCAATAAATAATATGTAAATAATATAAAAATAAATAAAAGAAACCTGGCTTCGATCCTGTGGGGGGGCCCTTGAGGTCTATGATAAACCTTCAGCCTTGTGTACGTTAGATCAAGATTCTAGGAGATCTGAAGGTTGGGCGCTGGGGGTGCATCATAGGAACACATGATATGGCATACACTGGATTCGCTAGATTTGTAAAGCACAATAAAAATATGTCTTTTGCCAGGATCGAACCCAACAACATTAGCTTACCAATAGTTGCTTCTACCACCACGCTGCAATCGTTTTGTTGTCAATGGAATCACATGAAATAAATAAATAATAAAACCTGGTGGTGGGTCGAAGTCAAACGCGGGCCCCACAGTATCTCCACGCCACCAATTAAATAAGGAGGGAGGATCCAATATGGTTGACCGGCGAATGATGCGTAGACACGCAGATGGTCAAGAGGTCAGCAGCCACTTCATCATCTCCTTCCTCCAGCCTTGCGGAATATCTTGCGGAATTCCCTATGGAATTTCTTGCGGAATTTCCTCACATGCGCGCAGCACCTCCGGCCGCCATGGAACTCTTGCGAAAACGATCGTAACACACGTACAAGCTGCCCAGATCTTCTTAAGCTTGTCCCCTGATTCAGAATACACCCTTGGTTTGGCCTAAAAGCACCTGCAAGCATGAATACGAAGGGAGAGAGAACTCTTGCCCTAACAATGGTGATTGCGTGTTCCTGCGTGAAAACTTGTTAACGACGAGTCTAACTGATCCTAATCATCATTATGAACCAAAATATATAAACATAATCAAACCATAACACGTGAATTACGATTTTGGAGTTAAGAATTTATACAAACCGGTGCAACCTTAATAGAGAGGATCTGAGACGTTCTGACCTTTGTTATCACCTGGGATGATCCTCTGGATGATGAAAGAAGGTGATTCAAGGTTTAAAACGGATTGAGAGAAGCTGTACACGGAGCAGTCTTGTGCCCTAGTTTTGAGAAGAGTTGGAACTTGGAAACCCTCACCTCTTCTTCTCAAAATTCGTCCCCCTCTCCCCATGGACTGTTTAGAATATATATGGATGCATTTAGGGTTTCTCACTTGTGAAATAATCAACCCGAAACGTGGTAGAAAAAATTGAGAGAGATTTTGTATCAAACCTTTCTATTTTAGAACTCCACTCTATTTCATGCATATTTTTCATTCATTCTTGGCCCTTGGATTGATTAAATATTTAATTTGAATTAATGAGAAAGAAACATAATTATTCCATGATTTATTTCATCCTTTTATAATTCTACCTAATTTATTTTAGTATTTAAATGAATAAATCCAAATAAATTGAATAAATGTCATAAACATGTAGGAATGATCTTATGGGCTTCTATTTATGTATCAATCATGTTTAGAGTTCAAAAATTGGGCCCATTAGTCAAGAAAACCAAAATCACTTGGTTAGGGCTTTGAGTTATTGGAGATGCATAGAGGAATCTTTGATTGAATATAGGAGGGCAAATTTTGGGGTATGACAGCTGCCCCTGTTCAATCTTCTTAAACCTGAAGAGTTAGATAGGCACGTCTGCCTATCGTGATCTAAAGGTAGAGGATGATTGAACACTAAAATGCCCTAAAATTTGCATTTATCAAGAAGAACTTTCGCGGGAGATGGGCTTACAGATGCCACCCAGGGTAAATATCCCTCCTCCTTTTTTACTGTGGAGCATATGCTTTCTTTTTTGGGAGGAGCTACGTATTTTGATCGTAGTGTGGCCTGAAAAGGCACCCTTGACTTTATGCAATGTTTATGATGCATGTGATGCGTGATGCAGCGGGCTTCTCAAAATAAATGAGAGCCATGTATGTATATGCATTATGTATGAATGAGGTATGTTATTTAATGATGCATGACTGTTAGTTATGTTAATTGAAGTATGTTAGTCATTCTGGAAAGAAAGATAACACCTTTGATTGTTATTGATGATGTTTCAGAGAAGATCACTGCCGAGGGACTAACGTGATAAACCCGTTGAAGAAACCTTTTGAAAATATTGTTGCTCGAGCGTGAGAGAAAAGAACCGTCCTGCTAAAGCCTGAGTCTTACATAGCGAGGACCTGCACCAATAGGATCATTTGCGAGGGCCATCGCAAACTCACCTGAACCAATAGGATCCTTTGCTAGGGTTATAGCAAACTCACCTGCACCAATAGGGTCATTTGCGAGGGTTATCGCAAACTCGCCTGCACCAATAGGATCATTTGCCCTAGTTCGGATGGGCTTACCTGCACCAAAGGAATTGCCTGCCATGATTCTGACAAGCGTACCTGCATGAAAGAGATTCACCTGTTTTTAGACTCACGACTCGAGGGTCGGAGACTGGGCTGTTGTCACAGTCAGACGGGAACTGACTACCAGACGGGAACTGGATTTTGATGTAACAGTCAGACGGGAACTGACTACCAGACAGAAACTGGATTTTGATGTAACAGTCAGACGGGAACTGACTACCAGACAGGAACTGGATCTTGATGTAACAGTCAGACGGGAACTGACTTTGAAAATGATTTGGATGGCCAATAAAAATTGGGTTTTTTTGCGATATTTGAATGCATTGGATGATATGCATATGCTAGTGCGTATGTATGTATGCTGATGCGTGAAATGAACGGCAAGGTTGCTATCATCGGTGAGGTTACCGGAAAACATCAATCAGGTGATTGGAAAATACATCTCAGTAAGGTTACTGGCATCGGTAAGGTTACCGGGAAGCAAGTGGACAATGTAGCTTAGCACCAGAGTTTTGGATTGGATGTTTGGATGTATGGGATAATGCTTATGCCTATGCATATGTTGATTGATGTAATGTTTGGAATGAAGCAATGTCTTCTATAAGACTACCTGAAAAGGTTTTCCGAGATGGATATGAATATTTGTCTTAAAGAAGACTATCTGAAAAGGTTCTTAGCAAAGAATGAGGAATGTCTTTAAAAAGACCACCCAAAAAGGTTCGTAGAATGTCTTAAAGAAGACTGAAAAGGATGCCAAATCGTTTTGAAAAAGACTACCTGAAAAGGTACTTAGAACAAGAATGTCTCGAAGAGGACTACCTTAAAAGGTACTTAGAGAAAGAATGTCATGAAGGAGACTACCTCAAAAGGTACTTAGGACAAGAATGTCTCGAAGAAGTCTACCTCAAAAGGTGCTTAGAAAAGGAATGTCTTGAAGAAGACTACATGAGAAGGAACTTAGGGAAAGGAATGTCTTGAAGAAGACTACCTAAAAAGGGACTTAGAAAAAGGAATGTCTTGAAGAAGACTACCTGAAGAGGTACTTAGAAAAAGAATGTCTTGAAGAAGACTACCTCAAAAGGTACTTAGAAAAGGAATGTCCTGAAGAAGACTACCTGAAAAGGCACTTAGAAAAAGAAATATCTTGAAGAAGACTACCTGAAAAGGTTATTGGAAATGACGATGATTGTCTTAAAGAAGACTACCTAGAAATGTTCTTAGAACGTCTTAAAGAAGACCACCTGGAAAAGCTGAAAGATGTCTCAAAAAAAGACTACCTATAAAGGCTCTTGGAAAGGACGATGTATGTCTTAGAAAAGACTACCTAAAAAAGTTCTTTGGAAAAAGAATGTCTTAAAGAAGACTACCTAAAAAGGTTTGTAGAATGTCTTAAAGAAGACTACCTAAAAAGGTTCTTGGAAATGGAATGTCTTAAAGAAGACTACCTAAAAAGGTTTGTAGAATGTCTTAAAGAAGACTACCTAAAAAGGTTTGTAGAATGTCTTAAAGAAGACTACCTAAAAAGGTTCTTGGAAATGGAATGTCTTAAAGAAGACTACCTAAAAAGGTTTGTAGAATGTCTTAAAGAAGACTACCTAAAGAGGTTCTTAGAATGTCTTAAAGAAGACTACCTGAAAAGGTGTGGTGTAATGTATCGACCAATGTATGCAATGCATGACTTATATGATGCTTTAATGATAGGTTGTTGATAACCAAAGCGTGTATATTTTGCTAATGTTGTAAGGTTGTTGGATGCTAGCGCGATTTCCCAACACCTATTTCTTGAACTTTGTAGATCGTAGTTAGGAGAGAGATTGATTCGAGGTTGTAAAGCATGAAGATGCCTTTTCTTTTTGTTGTGCGCCTTATGGATTTGATATCCATTGCCCCAATATTTTCGCGGGAAAAGATGCTTATGAGGGAAGTGCCCCAGGAAATAACCCTGTCATATGCTTTGACGTTTAGATTGAAGGGTATACCCTTGATTTCCAGGATATGGAGGGTCATCCATGGCGTTCTATCCTTACAAATTTCTCCTATGTTTGACATGCCCCTGATTGAGACTGCTTCGAGATATGACCCAAGTCAATTGAACCTTAGGAAGAATGCCCTAGTTAATAGGATGTTTGTTTGCATGCCCCTGTGATCTTTGAAATTTTTACCCCTGTTTAGGAGAACCCTCTAGATGTGGTTCCCCCGACTCCAGGGTCTTTATTAGGAATGATCACCTTTGATTAAACCAAGTTTCGAGATTTCCTCGATGCTAAGTGTATATTCGTAGACGGTGTTGTACCTTTCGAGAAGTAACCCCAATGCGATGCGTATGCAAGTTTTGAAATCGAAGTCCGTTATGAATTAGGACTGGATGGTTTTGAAAAGAATGCTTGAAGAAGCATAGTGATTAGAAGTAGTTTTAACAAACATAGGAGTCAGTATAACAAATCCTGCTTAATATGCTTTCATGATTAACCTTGCCTCAATTAGGACTTTTAAATGTTATAACTTGGCCTGGTTCATGTTTTAAGAAACAATGGATATAAGGCTCAAAATTTTATTCGTCCCACCCCTTTCTCCTTGATGTTCTCCAGATCCTAAAAATTCGCCTAATCCAATGAATGTGCTTTGTTTGTAAGAGAATCAGTTTTGATGTTGCGCGGAGGCCTTAGTAGAGATCCAAGCACTGAAAAATGTTGTGAAGATCCAAGCGTTTATGAGAAGCTGTGGCAGTCACAAGATTATCCTTTGTATTTCTCCTTTGTTTTTATCCCTTGTTTTTTTTGCATGAACCAACTCCTTTAAGTTTGATCCATCGGGATGCCCTAATTTTTGCCTAAGTCATTTTGTTTTCTTTTCATGGAATTTTCCATTTTGACTTAGCGGGCGCTTTCCTCTATTTTTTTAATGCTCTTTTTGAAATATTTATCCTTGGATATTGGATATTGTGACTGCCATGTTAACCTTGATTTGCAAGCTTCGACTTTGATACGTCCTCGATCTTGAATGATGTATTAAGGAAGAAGACATTGTGAATGTTATCTCCATTGCTTCCTCATTCTTAGATGAACGCGAGGAAGATATGCTTGAACCTTTTGTTTTGCTTGATCCTTATGCTTGAATCTTTGCTTGGATTGACTGATTCTCTCGAAAACCAAAGTACACCATTGAATTAATCGAAATCTACCCTGCTCCTGGTTAAAATCAAGGTTTATTTGAAAAAGTAGAAACAAACTCCAACTCCTGGCTCGAGGGGGTTAACGAGGGATTAACATCCTTATATCTCCACTGTTTGGGGATTGAAACAATGCCTGTACATCCTTGGCTCGGTCTTACCTCGAAAGCATACGTTTAGCTGGACTTAGTTATTTGTATTCGTCATTCTCCCTCAAGTTTGTTAATAATTGAAAGTCGAAATGGAAATAGAATAGGAGGGTACGAGTAGAAAGTCGTAGTAATGAGCGAATGAAGCGAATGAATTGGTTTCAAAACATGCATGATATTTTTATTGAATTACTATTCGAAAGGTACAACGTTTTATATCAAATAGCATTTTGTGATCGTAGGAAATACAACTTGAAATGATAAACCTATTGATCCTAAGGGCAATCTCCTTTGTGGATCCATTGATCTTGTTTTACTCCTTAGCTCTTTAGACTTGTAGAAGTGAAAGGGTAACCTCGAATTCTTCTTGGGCACGTCAAACCTGTCGGAAGTAATTGTAAGCGATGGGTTTTCGTCGTATCGGAACTTCATGAGTTTCCTTTGACTAAACCTCTTTTGCTTTTCCTACGGATAGTATCACACCGTTTGCAACCTCCAGAGTTTGTAGATTGATAGAGAGAACCTATGACTCTTTTGCCCCTTGGTGTGGAGTTAACACACGTCGCCTTCTCTCCATCGTATTTACGCATCTTTGTTCAGGATTTTGCCCCAATTGGACTAATCCTTGCCCCCGGGTTATCGTAGAGCGTCCTCGAAAGTTTGATATGTTCTAAGATGAACCCCTTTATGACTAGATACATCTTGAGTGTATCTATGAGGGAACTCTTTGCTGAACTGGTCCTTGCTCGATGAAAACCTTTATTGTATTTATAATCCTGTTAAGCCAAGGCATGGACACGTGGCTGGCACGGTAAAAGACGTCCCCTTTTTTTAGCAAGACCAAGATCTTTTATTCTCCTTTCTCCATAGTTTTTTTTTCCTTTGATTTTTTTGGCGAGTTTCGGGAAACCGGCTAGCACGGTTGGTATGGATGCGGGCGAAGGTAGAAATGCAAATGTGAATGTAAATGTATGAACGCATGAAAATGCGAATGCACGCTTATGCAAAGGACTCCTTTATTTTTTTGTCTATTATGACTCCTTGTATGCAATGCAATGCGGACGTGCGGTAGATATAATCCTAATGATAGCCTGTGCGGATTTAGGGATAACATTAGACTCTAATGAGATACTCGCAAGCTTGAGATTATAATACACCAATGGGAATCCCTCAGACTAAGGGGTACGCGGAAAGTAGCAGCTGATGACCGTTCAGGACAGTCACCAAGTCTCATGACCTTTGAGAGGTCGTTCGACGTGTACTTATGAAGTTGTCCCTCGTGGGAAGGTTCTCTATGTGGAACACAACCTATATAAGGACGATATAAGACGAAGTGAAATCCCTACAGGCTAGGGATGAAAGATGTATAAACGAAAATCCAAACCCTACAAGTTAGGGGTATACGGGAATAAGCACGGGATGACCGTTCGAGACAGTCACTAGATCTCATGGCCATCGAGAGGCCAATCGACGTATGCTAACAACGGTGTCCTTCGTACGAAGGACACGATTTTAAGAATAGGATCCCTATAGGCTAGGGAATACGTAGGGGTACCTGCAAAATTGAAACGCATAGATACTCGAAGCATATAAATTGCAAACATATAATAAGTACATAAGCCCAAAAGTCCTAGGTTCATAGGTTCGACGTAGCGGCTCTTGGGAGCCAACCTTTTTATAGGGGGGTTCTAGAAGGTCTCATGGGGTCGTTCGTAGCCTCTGAGACTTTTTGTCTCTTCGGGTTTTAGAACAACTCATTTTACTCATGAGGTTCGAATTTTTGGGGTAGGTTCCCAGAGAGATCAGCTAAGTATCCAGTCCAGCCCTCCACAAAGTCAAGCTTCGTTTCGGACCTTTCCGAATACCCAACCCACTCCGAGTGGAGTTATCAATGAGACTCGTAGGCGATTCATACTCCCCTATTGGTCTCAAAGTTAACTCCCACACTTAGGTTTTAACAACAATATAATATATCCAACAGATGCAATAGAAATAAAAATATTCATTTAAATAAATATTTTAATTAAATTGCTATAAATAAATGAACCTTAGAATAAGTAAATAAATAAATAAATTTAAATTTAAATATTTAAAAACTAACCTCGAAATTCAGCCGCTTATAGTTTAGACAATGTATTAAAGCAACAAATATTTAAAAATATATATTCACAAATAAATGAATAACAAAAAATTAAAAAAGTAGATATTTACAAAAAATAAATAAACCCTAATTTTTGGCGTATTTGCCAAACCCTAAAAAAGTTTGCCAAAAAACCTAAACCCTGCCAAAACTTATAGGAGCATAGTAATTCACTGTTAAGTGTGTCCCCAGCAGAGTCGCCAGCTGTAGCAACCTGCCCTAAAAATTAAAGATTAGAGTCGCCACCTATTCTACCAAGGCGAATAGGAAACCTATGCGATTAAGAGATCAGGGTAAGATACTATATTCAGGTCGAGGGAAGGTGTTAGGCACCCTCAACCCTTTCCTAAAGGTTAACATTGCAAAGATAAGGGTTATGGCAAAAACATAAAGAAGGGTGACAGACAATTAATAGAGTTAAAAGGCTAATTGTATTGAACATGATTAGAGTTTGGAAGAGGGGGACTCGCCTTGTTGCCAAGTGCCTACGTACCTCCTTAGGGAGGATCAGAGTCTACGTAGTTCGGGGGAAGGGTTGTACGCCCTTAAGGTTTGAAATTTGATTTGAAGGTTTGGAGGCTTTGAATAGCCTATCGTAGATAAAAATCTGTATTTTGAACTTGAAGTTTGAAAGATGTTTGAAAAGTGTTTTGAAATATGGGCGTACAACCCTGATTTGATATGGCACTATTAACCGCAATGATCAATAGGTTTGATCACCATAGTTAAAAGATTAGGAGGTTTGCACCATTACCAATTCAAATCGATTGATTCGATTATCACTAATAATGGATTAATGTGTTTTATTATTTTTGTGAATTGTATTTTGTATTGTTACCTCTCATAACCGGTTAATACGGTTACAAATAATAACAAATTAAAAGGTATGCTAATCATCATAACCAATAAGATGGTTAAAACCATTTAGCAAAATAATGTGTATTTTAATTTATAGGATTTGATTAATTAAATTAATCGATTATTAACCATCGCGACCAATAGATTTAGTCGGAACGAATAATAAATTGAATCCTAAAACCTTAGCCAGATAATTAATGGGATTGGGCGAATCCTAATATATATATGACCTTTCTAGGGTTTGTTGTGGTTTTTTGTAATTAAATTAATTAAACAAATTAAATCGAATAATCGGGAAAATAATTTCAAACCCTAGTCATTAACCTAATCCTAATTGTATTTTAAACCTAACTAAAAATAAATAATTAAATTATATACATATTAATTATAATTAAACAATCAATAAATAATATGTAAATAATATAAAAATAAATAAAAGAAACCTGGCTTCGATCCTGTGGGGGGCCCTTGAGGTCTATGATAAACCTTCAGCCTTGTGTTCGTTAGATCAAGATTGTAGGAGATCTGAAGGCTGGGCGCTGGGGGTGCATCATAGGAACACATGATATGGCATACACTGGATTCGCTAGATTTGTAAAGCACAATAAAAATATGTCTTTTGCCAGGATCGAACCCAGCAACATTAGCTTACCAATAGTTGCTTCTACCACCACGCTGCAATCGTTTTGTTGTCAATGGAATCACATGAAATAAATAAATAATAAAACCTGGTGGTGGGTCGAAGTCAAACGCGGGCCCCACAGTATCTCCACGCCACCAATTAAATAAGGAGGGAGGATCCAATATGGTTGACCGGCGAATGATGCGTAGACACGCAGATGGTCAAGAGGTCAGCAGCCACTTCATCATCTCCTTCCTCCAGCCTTGCGGAATTTCCTGCGGAATTCCCTATGGAATTTCTTGCGGAATTTCCTCACATGCGCGCAGCACCTCCGGCCGCCATGGAACTCTTGCGAAAACGATCGTAACACACGTACAAGCTGCCCAAATCTTCTTAAGCTTGTCCCCTGATTCAGAATACACCCTTGGTTTGGCCTAAAAGCACCTGCAAGCATGAATACGAAGGGAGAGAGAACTCTTGCCCTAACAATGGTGATTGCGTGTTCCTGCGTGAAAACTTGTTAACGACGAGTCTAACTGATCCTAATCATCATTATGAACCGAAATATATAAACATAATCAAACCATAACACGTGAATTACGATTTTGGAGTTAAGAATTTATACAAACCGGTGCAACCTTAATAGAGAGGATCTGAGACGTTCTGACCTTTGTTATCACCTGGGATGATCCTCTGGATGATGAAAGAAGGTGATTCAAGTTTTAAAACGGATTGAGAGAAGCTGTACACGGAGCAGTCTTGTGCCCTAGTTTTGAGAAGAGTTGGAACTTGGAAACCCTCACCTCTTCTTCTCAAAATTCGTCCCCCTCTCCCCATGGACTGTTTAGAATATATATGGATGCATTTAGGGTTTCTCACTTGTGAAATAATCAACCCAAAACGTGGTATAAAAAATTGAGAGAGATTTTGTATCAAACCTTTCTATTTTAGAACTCCACTCTATTTCATGCATATTTTTCATTCATTCTTGGCCCTTGGATTGATTAAATATTTGATTTGAATTAATGAGAAAGAAACATAATTATTCCATGATTTATTTCATCCTTTTATAATTCTACCTAATTTATTTTAGTATTTAAATGAATAAATCCAAATAAATTGAATAAATGTCATAAACATGTAGGAATGATCTTATGGGCTTCTATTTATGTATCAATCATGTTTAGAGTTCAAAAATTGGGCCCATTAGTCAAGAAAACCAAAATCACTTGGTTAGGGCTTTGAGTTATTGGAGATGCATAGAGGAATCTTTGATTGAATATAGGAGGGCAAATTTTGGGGTATGACACTATTAATTTTAATATTAGTATTATTAGGATTTTTATCCTTTTATTATTTTTATTAAATTAGTTAGTTGGGCAATAGGCCCATTAGATGTAGAAAACCCTAATTAGGACTAATATAAATATAACATTTTTTCTGTACATCAGGAGGGAAAAAACCCGAAAAAAATCCTTCATGAGAACCTTGTTTTAATTCTATTATTCATCATCACCAGAACCAAAAAAAAACCATAGGACTTACCAACACAACATGATCATATCCCATTAACATTTTTTTCTAAAACCTGTAACATATTGAACCACATCAAGTAACAACAATATTTCACACTTTTATATAATCTCACACATAACATCACTATCACTGTAGTTCGAGTGTTTATTTTTGCAGAAAAGTGGAAAGAACAAGAAGATCTCCGCCGCTGCAAAACAGATGCAGTCAACTCCAATCGCAAAATCAAGACTGCCGTAAATCAACCCACGCCGACACCAGCTCCGCCATACTCAAGCCGACGCCAGATCGACACTGTTTGTCCGCAGCCGACCGATGCCACCACTTCCTCTTTCGATCAAAGCTACCGTTATCACCGGTTCCAGATCGAACGTGTCATAGCCGCAGTTCTACGATTTCCATCACTGTTACTTTGCGGGTTTAAAATCAAAACTCAGAAGGAGAAAAGACCTTGCCAAAAACCTTGCACGGTTTAGATCTTCGACGCCGACGAAGTCGATGTCCTCCAAAACAGCCGCACAACAACGCATGGATCCACTCCGCCATGAACACGATGACGCGACCTCATCCACCATCATCCGTGGCTGTCCGGTTCCGATTTTTAGGTACTCGTTTGACCCTTTCACTTGCTTAAATCTATGATGGGTATTTGGTTGTTATAGGGGTAATGGTGTTGCTTACCTTTGGTGCAAGTTCTGCATAATTAAAAGAAAGAGTTAAGAAGAATGTCATATGGTGAGAGAGAGATGTTTGTTTCTTTACTAACTTGGTACTATCCTTTAGTTTTTTAATGTATTTTTATTTATTCATTTATGTTAATTATACAAAAGTGTTGATTTATATACAGGTTTTGAAATACTAACAAAAAGGAGGAGGCGCCTCCTCATGTATATATTCTCCTTTTGAGTTTCTTTTTTATTACTTATTTTTGATTTCAATTAGATTTTTATTTTTAGATAAAGGGGGGCCTTAGTTTTTTTTGGTTTTTTTGTTTTGCTGACATCACCATTTTCTAAATTAATAGTCCTTTTATCTTGCATCTAATCTCTTTCCACTTACTTAGACAATGGGTCATTTTAGTTAGTTAGTTTATTTTGGTAGGTTAATTTAATTAGTTAGTTAACTAATAAGTATATAAAATACGAAAACATTTAAGATGACAAAAATATATATAATATAAAAGAATAATATAGAAAATAATAGGATTACAAAATATTAAGCTTCTAATTGAAAGTTAATTCGTTAATTGTTTCAATCGAACCGGTTGATTGCGATGATTAATGATGAATTATTTCCCATCCATTAAAATACTCCATTTAAAATACAATTAATTTGTTAATGGTTATAATCGAATCAATCGATTAGTACAGTTAACAATCCTTCGCTAATTTATTAATCGTTTTAATCAACTCAATTGATTGCGATGGTTAATAATAAAATAATTCAATTCCCAAAACAATTAAAGAATTAATGATTTAAAACATACACATTTGCTATTCGTGATAATCGAATCTATCGATTATAGTGGTTAGCAATCCTCCCTTCAATCCGTTAGCCTTGGTAATCAAACCTATTGATTATCGCAACTAACGGTAACATATTAAAACCAGGGTTGTACGCCCAAATCTAAAACATTCCAAAAACTTCAAATCAAATTACGGATTTTCATCCTTTTCGACAAGGCAACTCAAAATGCCTTTCAAATCACAAATTCAAAACTACGATAGGCCACTCAAAAAGCCTTCAAACAACCTCATACTAATTCAAAGGCGTACAACCCTGTGCCCCGAACTACGTTGACTCTGATTCTCCCTAAGGAGATACGTAGGCACTTGGCAACAAGGCGAGTCCCCCTCCCTAAAATCTCAATTTTTCCCCTATTCAATTCCTTAGCCGTAACCCTTTATCTTTGAATGTTAGCCTTTAGGAAAGGGTTGAGGGTGCCTAACACCTTCCCTCGACCTGAATATAGTATCTTACCCTGATCTCTATACTGCGTAGGGTTTCCTATTCGCCCTTCAGAATAGGTGGCGACTCTAAAAGTCTATTTTTATGGCAGGTTGCTACAGCTGGCGACTCTGCTGGGGACCACTTAATGGTGATTACTATGCTCCTATAGGTTTTGGCAGGGTTTAGGTTTGGCAAACTTTTAGGGTTTGACTAATTTGCCATTTTTAGGGTTTGGCTAACTCGCCAATTTTAGGGTTTATTTTTTTATATAAATATTTAAATTTTTATTTATTTATTTATTTATAAATACATTTATTTCACCTCAATTTAAATTAATATTTTATTTAAATATTTGTTCTACTGCATTGTTATAAGCGGCCGGAATCCAAGGTTAGTTTTTAAATATATAAATTTAAATTTATTTATTTATTTACAGCCTTAAACTACAGTAATTTAAATTTTTATTTAATTACTGTCATACTATAATGTCAAATTATAAGCGGCTGGACTTCGAGGTTAGTTTGTTTTTAGATATTCAAATTTAAATTCATTTGTTTATTTATCTACATCTATTTACAGTAATTTTATTTATTTATTTTACTATAATTTAAATAAATACTGCTTTAGTTGCTTATATACAATTGCTGCTTTTTATATTGTCGGGATATTATAAATTATTTGTTTAAACCCTAAGTGTGGGAGTTAACTTTGAGATCAATAGGGGAGTATGAATCGCCTACGAGTCTCATTGATAACTCCACTCGGAGTGGGTTGAGTATTCGGAAATGTCCAAAACGAGGCTTGACTTTGTTGAGGGCTGGACTGGATACTTGGCTGATCTCTCCGAGAACCTACCCCAAAAATTCGAACCTCATGGATAAAATGAGTTGTTCTAAAATCCAAAGAGACAAAAAGTCTCGGAGGCTACGAACGACCCCATGAGACCTTCTAGAACCCCCTATAAAAAGGTTGGCTCCCAAGAGCCGCTACGTCGGACCTATGAACTTAGGACTTTTGTGCTTCTGTGCTCATTATATGTTTGCAAATATCTATGCGTTTCAATTTTGCAGGTATCCCTACGTAGTCCCTAGCCTGTAGGGACTGTGATTTCTAAGACCACGTCTTTCCCACGAAAGACATCACCATCTATGCCCTCCCTAGCCTGTAGGGATTTTATTCTTATATCCTTGTATTTTTACAACTACGCGTCCTTCCTACGAAGGACATCTTTGTTTACGCACGTCGATTGGCCTCTCAATGGCCATGAGACCGAGTGACTGTCTTGAACGGTTACCCCGTGATTACATCTAAGTACTCCCTAGCCTGTAGGGATGTTCCTTCTTATATCTTACAACTACGTGTCCTTCCCACAAAGGACAATTCCATTTACGCATGTCAATTGGCCTCTCGATGGCCATGAGATCTAATGACTGTCTTGAACGGTCACCCTGTATTTATTCCCGCGTACCCTCTAACTGGTAGGGTTTTGGATTTCCATCTGTGCATATTTCATCCCTAGCCTATAAGGATTTCACTGCGTCAAATATCGTCCTTAGATAGGTTGTGTTCCGCATAGAGAACCTTCCCACGAGGGACAACTTCATTGGTACACGTCGAACGGCCTCTCGATGACCATGAGACTTGGTGACTGTCTTGAACGGTCACCAGCCGCTACCTTCTACATACTCCCGAATCTAAGGGATTTCCATTGGCATGTCATAACGTCTATCTCGCAAGAATTTCAATAGGGTCTAATGTCGCCTCTAAGGCTATCCCTAGGATTACGTGTCACACGTCTGCATTGCATACACGGAGTTACAATACAAGGAGTCCCGCATATCCATGCATTCGCATTTTCGTGCAGTCATACATTTGCATCTACATTTGCATTTCTATCTTCACCCGCATTTACACTTACCGCGCTATCCGGTTTCCCAAAATTCCCGAAGAAAATCAAAGGATCGTAGACTCTGGAGAAAGGAGGATAAATTATTAAGGAGGATCTTAGTCATACTAAGAAACAAAAAAAAGGGATGCCTTTCGCCATGCCAGCCGCATGTCCATGCCTTGTCATAACAGGATTATAAATACATCAAAGGTTATCATCGAGCAAGGATTAGTTCAACAAAGGAGTTCCCTCATAGATACACTTAAGAGGTATCTAGCCATAAAGGGGTTCATCTTAGAACACATCAAATTTACAAGGACACTCTACGATAACTTGGGGAAAAGATTAGCCCAACTGAGGCAACACCCTGAACGAAGATGCTTAACTACGATGGAGGGAAAGCGACATATGTTAACTCCCCACCAAGGGGCGAAAAGGTCATATGTTTTCTATATCAATTTACAAACTCTGAAGATTGCAAATGGTGTGATACTATTCTTAGGAAAAAGCAAAAGAGGTTCAGTCAAAGGAAACTCGTGAAGTTCCGATACGACGAAAACCCACCACTAACAGTTCATTCCCGACGGATCGACGTGCCCAAGGAGAATTCAAGATTGCCCTTTACTTCTACAAGTCCACGAACTAAAGAGTAAAACAAAGTCGACGGATTCACAAAGGAGATTGCCCTTAGGAGTAATAGGTTTATCATTTCGAGTTGTAACCTCTACAATCACAAAGTGCTATTTGATGTAAAATGTTGTACCTTTTGAATAGTGATTCAATAAAACAATCATGCATGTTTTGAAATCAATTCATTCGCTTCATTCGCTCATTACTACGACTTTCCACTCGCGCCCTTCTATTCTAATTCAATTTCGACTTTCAATTATTAACAAACTTGAGGGAGAATGACGAATACAAATAACTGAATCCAGCTAAACATGTGCTTTCAAAGTAAGACCGAACCGACGATGTACAGGCATTGTTTCAATTCCCAAACAGTGGAGACATAAGGATGTTAATCCCTCGTTACCCCCTCGATCCAGGAGTTGGAGCTTGTTTCTACTTTTCAAATAAACCTTGATTTTAACCAGGGGCAGGGTAGATTTCGATTAATTCAATGGTGTATTTTGGTTGTCAAGAGAATCAGTCAATCCAAGCAAAGGGTCAAGCAAAGGATCAAGTAAAGCAAAGGTTCAAGCGTATCTTCTTTCTCGCATTCATCCAAGATTGAGGAAGTAATGGAGATAACATTCACAACAATTCCCTTCCTCAATACATCATCCAAGATCGAGGACATATCAAAGTCAAAGCTTGCAAATCCAAATCAACATGGCAGTCACAATATTCAATATCCAAGGATCAATACTTCCAAAGGAGTATTAAAAAAAAAGAAGAAAGCGCCCGCTAAGTCAAAATGGAAAATTCCATGAAAGAAAACCAAATGACTTAGGAAAAATTAAGGGCATCCCGATGGATCAAATTCAAAGGTATTGGTTCATGCAAAAATAAGGGATAAAACAAAACAAAGGCTAAATACAAAGGATAATCTTGTGATTGCTAAATCAGCAAAGCTTCTCAGCCAATGCTTGGATCTCTACTAAGGTTTCTGCTCAACATCGAAACAAAAAAACGATTCTCTTGCAAACAAATCACATCAATTGGACTTGGAGAACATCAAGGAGAAAGGGGTGGGCTAAATAAATTTTGAGCCTTATATCCATTGTTTCTTAAACCACGAACCAAGCCAAGATACAACATTCAAAAGTCCTAATTGAGGCAAGGTTAACTATGAAAGCATATTAAGCAGGATTTGTTATACTGACTCCAAAAGTTTGTTAACACTATTTCTAATCACTACGCTTCTTCAAGCATTCATTTCTAATCCTTCAATCTTAATTCATAACGAACCTCGATTTCAAAACTTGCATTTGCATTGCATTGAAGTTACTTCTCAAAGGGTACAACACTGTCTACGAATATACACTTAGCACAAAGGTGATCATTTCTGATAAAGACTCTTGAATGGGGAAACCACAACCAGAGGGTTTTCCTAAACAGGGGCATACAATCAAACATCCTATTAACTAGGGGTATTCTTCCTAAGGTTCAATTGACTTGGGTCACATCTCGAAGCAATCTCAATCAGGGGCATGTCAAGCATGGGATAAATTCAAAATGGATAGAAAACCATGAATAACCCTCCATATCTGGCAAGTCAGGGGCACACCCTTCAATATAAACGTCGAAGCATATAACAAGGCTATTTCCTGGGGCACTTCCCTCATAAGCATCTTTTTCCATAAAAATACTGGGGTAATGGATATCAAATCCATAAGACGCTCAATAAAAGGAAAAGGCGTCTTCACACTTTACAACTTCGAATCAATCTTTCTCCTAACTACGATCTTCAAAGTTCAAAAGCAGGTAGTGGGAAATCGCGCTAGCATCCAACAACCTCATAACATTAGCAAGCTATACAAGTTTTGGTTATTAACAACCTATCGTTGAAGCTTCATGTACATACAAATCATGCATCGCATACATTGGTTGAGACATTACACCATACCTTTCAGGTAGTCTTCTTTAAGACGAATTATCACCACTTCCAAGAACCTCTTTAGGTAGTCTTTTTCAAGACATCCTTTTTCTAAGAACCTTTCTAGGTAGTCTTCTTTAAGACAATCATCGCCTTTTCCAAAAAAACCTTTTCAGGTAGTCTTCTCCAAGACATTTTCTTTTTTCTAAGTACCTTTTCAGGTAGTCTTCTTCAAGACATTCCTTTGCTAAGTTCCTTTTCAGGTAGTCTTCTTCAAGACATTCCTTTGCTAAGTTCCTTTTCAGGTAGTCTTCTTCAAGACATTCCTTTTTCTAAAGTCCCTTTTCAGGTAGTCTTCTTCAATACATTCCTTTTTCTAAAGTTCCTTTTCAGGTAGTCTTCTTCAAGACATTCCTTTGCTAAGTTCCTTTTCAAGCAGTCTTCTTCAAGACATTCCTTTTTCTAAGTTCCTTTTCAGGTAGTCTTCTTCAAGACATTCCTTTTTCTAAAGTCCCTTTTCAGGTAGTCTTCTTCAATACATTCCTTTTCTAAGCACCTTTTGAGGTAGCCTTCTTCGAGACATTCTTGTTCTAAGTACCTTTTGAGGTAGTCTTCTTCGAGACATTCCTATTCTAAGTACCTTTTCAGGTAGTCTTTTTAAAAAACAATTTGGCATCCTTTTCAGTCTTCTTTAAGACATTCTACGAACCTTTCTGGGTGGTCTTTTCTAAGACATTCACTGTCCTCTCCAAGAACCTCTTTAGGTAGTCTTTGTAAAACATTTTCAGCCTTTCCAGGTGGTCTTCTTCAAGACAAATTTCTATCTATTCTAAGAACCTTTCCAGGTAGTCTTCTTTAAGACAAATTTCTATCCATTCTAAGAACCTCTTCAGGTAGTCTTCTTCAAGACAAATTTTCATATCCATTCCAGAAACCTTTTTCAATAGTCTTATAGAAGACATTACTCCGTTCCACTCGCCACATCAATCAACATATACAGAAGCATAAGCTGTATCCACATACATAAACATTACCAAGCCGGCATGAGCATAGTCGTGGTGTAGGTGCAAATATGGTTTAAACAAGTTCAATAAGGAGATAAAATCTTGGGGTTGACATCAACATTAGCATCAACACACATGCATACGCATTAGCATATGCATATCATCTGGGGCATTCATACACTACATATCCCAGAGGTCCAATTTTCATTAGCAATCCAAATCATTCCAAAGTCAGTTCTCGTCTGACTGGTACAATCAAATCCAATCCTCGTTTGGTAGTCAGTTCCCGTCCGACTGTTACATTAAATCCAATTCTCGTTTGGTAGTCAGTTCCTGTCTGACTGTTACATTAAATCCAGTTCCCGTCTGGTAGTCAGTTCCCGTCCGACTGTTACATCAAAATTCAAATCATACTACAAAAGCCTAGTTTCCAACCCTCGTGTTGTGACAGGTGTATTTTCCGACCCACGTGTCGTGAATTTCCAACCCTCGTGTTATGACAGGTGTACTTTCTCCGACCCTCGAGTCGTGAGTCTTCAAACAGGTGAATCTTTTTCATGCAGGTAAGTTTGCTAGAACTATGGCAAATGATTACTCTTATGCAGGTACGCTTATCAGAACCATGGCAGGTAATTCCTAATGGTGCAGGTGAAATTTGTCCGAACCAGGGCAAATGATCCAAATGGTGCAGGTGAAATTTGTCCGAACCAGGGCAAATGATCCAAATGGTGCAGGTGAAGTTGCTATAAGCATAGCAAATTATCCTAAATGGTGCAGGTGAAGTTGCTATAAGCATAGCAAATAATCCTAAATGGTGCAGGTGAAGTTGCTATAAGCATAGCAAATTATCCTAAATGGTGCAGGTGAGTTTGCGATAACCCTCGCAAATGATCCTAATGGTGCAGGTGAATTTGCGATAACCCTCGCAAATGATCCTAATGGTGCAGGTGAGTTTGCAATAACCCTCGCAAATGATCCTATTGGTGCAGTCCTTTTCAAGAACCTTTCCAGGCAGTCTTCTTTAAGACGTATTCCATTCCTTCTAGGAGCTTTTCCAAGCAAACGGGGTTTTACAAAGGATTTTACAACAAAGGGGTTTACAAAAGTTTCTCAATTGGGTTTATCACGTTAGTCCCTCGGCAGTGATATTCTCTAAGACATCATCAATAACAATCAAAGGTGTTATCTTTCTTTTCAGAATTACTAACATACTTCAATTAACATAACTAACAGTCATGCATCATTAAATAACATACCTCATTCATACATAATGCATATACATACGTCGCTCTCATTTATTTTGATAAGTTCACTGCATCATACATCACATGCATCATAACATTGCATAAAATTCAGGTTGCCTTTCTAGGTCGTGCTACAACCAAGACACAGTGGTTCCTTTCAAAAGTGTTTGCTCCACACTCTGGAAAACGGCATTTACCTTGGATGACATCTTTAAGCCCATTTCCTGCGGAATTCTTTCCCAACAAAGGCAAATTTTAGGGCATTTCAGTGTTCAATAATCTTCCACCTTTTAGATCACGATAGGCAGACGTGCCTATCTAACTCTTCAGGTTTAAGAAGATTGAACAGGGGCAGCTGTCATACCCCAAAATTTGCCCGATCGAATCTACGTCCGTTAACCCATCAAGGTTCACAATTAAGAGTCGTAGGGTTTGACATTTCTATTGTCAAACTCGCTCTCTTATAAATCAGGTTGAGTTAAAACAAGGGCGTAATTAACAGGTGTTTTGGGATCTAAACAATTGGGCACAATTACCACAAGGGTTCTATTGTTTTTTAATATAATTGCTTTTACTAACATCTTTTTTGTTTTTGGTTATTATGGTAATTTTATTAACTGTTATTATCCATTGCAATTCTATTAACTAACCAATATTATTATTTAATATTAATATAATTAGAATCATTACTATTAATTTTAATATTAGTATTATTAGGATTTTTATCCTTTTATTATTTTTATTAAATTAGTTAGTTGGGCAATAGGCCCATTAGATGTAGAAAACCCTAATTAGGACTAATATAAATATAACATTTTTTCTGTACATCAGGAGGGAAAAAACTAGAAAAAAATCCTTCATGAGAACCTTGTTTTAATTCTATTATTCATCATCACCAGAACCAAAAAAAAACCATAGGACTTACCAACACAACATGATCATATCCCATTAACATTTTTTTCTAAAACCTGTAACATATTGAACCACATCAAGTAACAAAAATATTTCACACTTTTATATAATCTCACACATAACATCACTATCACTGTAGTTCGAGTGTTTATTTTTGCAGAAAAGTGGAAAGAACAAGAAGATCTCCGCCGCTGCAAAACAGATGCAGTCAACTCCAATCGCAAAATCAAGACTGCCGTAAATCAACCCACGCCGACACCAGCTCCGCCATACTCAAGCCGACGCCAGATCGACACTGTTTGTCCGCAGCCGACCGATGCCACCACTTCCTCTTTCGATCAAAGCTACCGTTATCACCGGTTCCAGATCGAACGTGTCATAGCCGCAGTTCTACGATTTCCATCACTGTTACTTTGCGGGTTTAAAATCAAAACTTAGAAGGAGAAAAGACCTTGCCAAAAACCTTGCACGGTTTAGATCTTCGACGCCGACGAAGTCGATGTCCTCCAAAACAGCCGCACAACAACGCATGGATCCACTCCGCCATGAACACGATGACGCGACCTCATCCACCATCATCCGTGGCTGTCCGGTTCCGATTTTTAGGTACTCGTTTGACCCTTTCACTTGCTTAAATCTATGATGGGTATTTGGTTGTTATAGGGGTAATGGTGTTGCTTACCTTTGGTGCAAGTTCTGCATAATTAAAAGAAAGAGTTAAGAAGAATGTCATATGGTGAGAGAGAGATGTTTGTTTCTTTACTAACTTGGTACTATCCTTTAGTTTTTTAATGTATTTTTATTTATTCATTTATGTTAATTATACAAAAGTGTTGATTTATATACAGGTTTTGAAATACTAACAAAAAGGAGGAGGCGCCTCCTCATGTATATATTCTCCTTTTGAGTTTCTTTTTTATTACTTATTTTTGATTTCAATTAGATTTTTATTTTTAGATAAAGGGGGGCCTTAGTTTTTTTTGGTTTTTTTGTTTTGCTGACATCACCATTTTCTAAATTAATAGTCCTTTTATCTTGCATCTAATCTCTTTCCACTTACTTAGACAATGGGTCATTTTAGTTAGTTAGTTTATTTTGGTAGGTTAATTTAATTAGTTAGTTAACTAATAAGTATATAAAATACGAAAACATTTAAGATGACAAAAATATATAATATAAAAGAATAATATAGAAAATAATAGGATTACAAAATATTAAGCTTCTAATTGAAAGTTAATTCGTTAATTGTTTCAATCGAACCGGTTGATTGCGATGATTAATGATGAATTATTTCCCATCCATTAAAATAATCCATTTAAAATACAATTAATTTGTTAATGGTTATAATCGAATCAATCGATTAGTACAGTTAACAATCCTTCGCTAATTTATTAATCGTTTTAATCAACTCAATTGATTGCGATGGTTAATAATAAAATAATTCAATTCCCAAAACAATTAAAGAATTAATGATTTAAAACATACACATTTGCTATTCGTGATAATCGAATCTATCGATTATAGTGGTTAGCAATCCTCCCTTCAATCCGTTAGCCTTGGTAATCAAACCTATTGATTATCGCAACTAACGGTAACATATTAAAACCAGGGTTGTACGCCCAAATCTAAAACATTCCAAACACTTCAAATCAAATTACGGATTTTCATCCTTTTCGACAAGGCAACTCAAAATGCCTTTCAAATCACAAATTCAAAACTACGATAGGCCACTCAAAAAGCCTTCAAACAACCTCATACTAATTCAAAGGCGTACAACCCTGTGCCCCGAACTACGTTGACTCTGATTCTCCCTAAGGAGATACGTAGGCACTTGGCAACAAGGCGAGTCCCCCTCCCTAAAATCTCAATTTTTCCCCTATTCAATTCCTTAGCCGTAACCCTTTATCTTTGAATGTTAGCCTTTAGGAAAGGGTTGAGGGTGCCTAACACCTTCCCTCGACCTGAATATAGTATCTTACCCTGATCTCTATACTGTGTAGTGTCATACCCCAAATTTGTCCTACCCTTTAACTTCTAACTGGCTTAGGCTTTGCATTCACGTACATACATCACTTAGGTCATAATCCATACCCATGCATTCACATCATAGGTGTTATCTAAGGGCCAGCAAGAAAAAGCTCCATTGCAAAGAAGTATGATCAGAGAATAAGGAGACTGAGGTATAATCATGTGGTTCTATGTTCAAGGAAGCCCTCCCGGATTGGGGTTTCTCTCTGTCTCAAGTCAAGGCATTGGTTGAAGGATACTGGCTTGCAAATCATCCAGTTCTTTAAATCAGGGTTTCTTTGACCAAAGTCAACCGGTTGACTTTCTGGTCAACATTTAATCAGGAATGGTTCCTATGTGTGAAAAGCTTCTCATACTGACTATGTGGATGTGTTTGTTTGACTGGATTTGACCGGAGGAGATTTAATCAAGAATCCCATCAATGATCAGAAAAATCGGAACAGTTGACTTCTAGGTCAAAATCAGAAGAATCAGTCAAATACTGACTTTTGGAGGAAAATCAGTCAAGAAAAGTCAGAGAATGGATAAAATCAGGAGTTTGACAAAATTGCCAAAAATAGGAAAAAAAACAAAAATGGAAGTTTTTCATACTTAGAAAGATTTTGGTACATTTCAAGTGTGATGATCAGTCAACTTCACAGCATAATTACACGTGGCAAATGACATTATTTGGAGAAATTTCCAACATCAAAGTTGTTCCCCTCATGGAGGAGAACAACTTCGTAGTTGGACACTTTTCCATTTGAGGCTTGGTTGAAGAGTTAACAGGGTGTGAAGCTGAGGTTTTTATTTGAATCAAGTCACAAAGCTGGGCAGATTTTTGGTCATACGTGAAGCATTTCAACAAACACATGGCGTACCATCTTTGAGACAATATTCAGAAAACTACAAGCACTCAATTGATCTAAGTTTGGTATCATTCTATTCTCCTATATGCCTTCTACACAATGAGCAAAGAATCACCGGTTTTGGGTATGTGGTTTGGAAGATATGATGCCTCAAAGTCATGACCTTGCCAAGGCACGCGTTGCCAAGAATCCAGGCCGAGATCCAGGCCACGCGCGGAGCATTCCCACAAACACTTGGTGTGCCAACTTCAGATCCAAATTTCTTCCTCCACAAGTCTCCGTGTTGGGCAAGCTTGGTCTCTAACTACTCTTCGCCGTGCCATCTATCTAATGAGCTAAAGAACATTGATTTTGGACGCGTGTGGATCAAGATACGGGAACTCAAAATAGTGCTCTGGCCAAGTCACGATTTTGCCATAAATATGAGTCAAAAATCTAAGTCTGCGTACAAAACAGGATCAGTTAGGCCAAGTGATGTTTGGGTGCATTTCTTAGCATGTTCCAAACTTCATCTCAACAACTTCCAAACATCAAAGTTATTCAATCCCATGCCCTCTTCACTTTGAGCACAAATTTGAATCAAATGATGGAGCATACCTAGAGTTATAAGTGTGCAAAGCCATCACCATGGACATGTTGAACCAAGTAGAGTTTGAGTTTTGTTTGCAACAACACACCAAACCATCACTTATTTTAAAAGCCCATGCACGTGAAAGAGTGAGGAAAAGAAAATACTACAATACAACACACACCACCATAGCTACCATGAACACTCATGATATATAAGAAAACTCCTTCACAACACACGCTTGGACAATCACACTTTTATTTTTCAGTTTCACACAATTCTCATCACTCTTTCCACTCTCACCCTCTTGATCTCTCACCTATCTCCACCATAACCGTTTCTCTAACCACCCTAACCACCACCGTAACAAACTTCAACAACCACTTCAGTTCATCTTCTCCAATCTCTAGATCGATCCAGAGCTCCTTCACATCAATCTTCACCATCACGATCATTGCACCACCATTGTTCTCATCTCCGACTCTGCTATAGCATCTTCATCACCATCATCATGAATGCAGTGGCACTTTTCTAAAGAAGATCTCATCTCCCTCGAGCTACAAGGATCCTGAATCCACTTTTCAAGATCCAGAGTCAAGGATCCAAGCTTATCATCTTCATCTCCAAGATTCACTCGGCGAGAGGACCATCAAGCTCTCTAACTCTGATTCAAAGAACCTTCCAGGTTAGAATCTCATACTTCCTCAGTATCTTAGGTCACGTGTAGTAATTCATGCATTCGGTATTGCAAGTATGAGAATTCTCTTTGATTCTTGAGTTTGTTTTTTCTGTTTATATGAATTGTGTGGTTGTTTCACTGTTTGAATCTCCTGGAGGAATTCTATGTTTAATTGTGGACACAGTAACGTGATTAGCGAAGAGTTTCGGTTAAGTTCAAGTTGTGATAGATTTTAGAACGTGGCTCAGTTTGTTTGTTAGAGAAAGAATTAATGAAAACTGATGATAGATCCATAATCTACGGCGGAAACCGAGTAGGACAGTGGTGTTACTTCTAATTTCTGGGAAAAAGTCCGCCGTCGCCGCCGTAATCCCCATCGGAGAAGACGATCGGAGGCTGCGCTCCGGCGTCTCTATGCATGCATGAGTTTTAGTCTCCTATCCGACGTGGCGCGTCCCCATTGGAATGTTTCCTCTCATTTTGTTAACTTCGTTTTATTTTCAATCATTGGGGATGCGCGTTGGCTGATTCTGATTGGCCAGTAGTTTATTTTGTCTTATGTGACTTAAAAGATTCATGACCAATTGATGCTAGTGTGTTGGTGCTACGTTACACTTTACTCAAAAATGGAGATAATAAATGCTGAGACATGAATAATAAAAACAAATGAATAAAAAAGAATGGATCAAGTGGTTTGTGTAGTGATTGGGCCAGGCGCGCTCGGGCCTTCACTTGCCCTCAGAATCACACCCCCAGTTTACTCATGCACACGCGTTTCCTGAATTGGGCCTTGGGTGCTACTACTAGCGCCACCCCCTTCTAAGTCCCAGTTTTGCTGCAGCATAATTTTTAGTCCTTGGAAAACTACTAATGCACCCCCAGGCAGTCTAAATTTCTTGTTCTTTTATTTTTTGTATAAAAATTGATTTTGGGTATTTTAGATTTTTTCTTAATTGTTTTAGTCCTTTTAATAAATCTTTTTCACAATATATTCGAATTTCCTTTGATTAATACTCCCTTGTAAAACAAACTCGTTAATAGACTTAGGAATTAATTTTTAGTCTCGATTTTTGTATAGAATTAATAGATGTATGTGTGCTTGTGAATATTGTTTGTTTGTTATAGTTCTCAATTTTATTTGTCGCATATTGATTTTCCTTTACCTATTCCATGTATAGTTCCTATTAATAAATTGTATAGTTTTTTCATTTTAAATCCCTTGTATAGACAACTTAGATTAGAATTTAGGATTAGTACCCCATTTCATTCTTTTTCTTTTCGACTTTTAAAATACTTAATAAATACCGATGAAGATCATACCGTTACTATATTTCATAGTAGGAAAGAAATGATTGGGGCGTAGGCCCCGATGTATGTTCTTTCCTACTTAGCCGAGAAGAAATGATTGAGGTGTGAAGCCTCGATGTATTTCTTAACCGTTGCTTAGAGAAACGATTGTGGCGTAGGCCTCGGTGTGCATTCTCTAAGTACTCACAAAAGAACTCCTTTTTGTATTTCTTTTACTTAGCGGAGAAGAAATGATTGAGGTGTGAGGCCTCGATGTATTTCTTAACCGCTATTTAGAGAAACGATTGTGGCGTAGGCCTCGATGTGCATTCTCTAAATATTCAAAGAACAAACAAAATCCTTTTGGTATGATCTAAGTCACAAACAAAATTCCCTTAAAAAACACCAACCAAAAACACTTAAAACACTAATAAATGGTCAGACTTAAAACGAAGTAAGGAAGTGATGCGAAGCCTTGTAGTGGGTTCTCGTCATCGTGGAATTACCCTAAAAGACACAAACCAATCTCTCTTTTCCTCCTTCCTAAGGGCACTGTTATTTCCGCTCGTACACATCGTAGGCGATTCCTTATGCAAGAGCGCGAACGTTAACTCCGCCCAATTAAAAAACACAAAAACAAACAGAAAAACGTGAGCCGAGCTACGGTAACTCTGATTCCTGAAAAGGATACGTAGGCAGCGGGGTAGGGCCCGTGCGAGTATAATTCTTTATTTTCCCTACATTTTGCATACATTCGCATATAGACATAGACATTAGATACACCCTTTAGATAGAAACAAACATAGGTGGATACCATCGAGTACGATGGGCGTGAGGGGTGCTAGCACCTTCCCCTTGCGTAACCGACTCCCGTTCCTAGATTCTCTGGTCGCAAGACCTTGTTCTTACCCTTTGTTAGGTTTTCTGATATTCCTTTCCCTTATGGGATAAATATATTGGTGGCGACTCTGTCCTTTTTTCGCGAGCGTGCGACAGCTGGCGACTCTGCTGGGGATGTTGCTAGACCTGTTGCTGGTCCATCCTTAGTGAGTCGATCCTAGCCTATCCGTTTGTTTGTTTATTTACTGGGTGTGCTATGTTTTCTCTATACGTGCCTTTATTTATTTTATGTATTTATTTTATGTTTCGCATGTCCTGTTTATTTTCTGCTTGCATATCATGTTTATTTCTGCTTGCACATCATGCATATGGATTATATTTTGTGTTCCTTGGGGTCTTCTGTTCTATTTTGCAGGTTGGGTGGGATGTTCCATGAGGTAAAAGGCCCAATACCCAGGCCAGAGTGACACATAGGATACCTAGGATAGAGTGGATAGTCATGACGCCAACAGAATGTCAGGTTCTGTTGATTGCGATCATGAGACCCACGACCAGTCGAGGTTCAAATGAAATACCGTTGTTGGCATGTATTTGCGACAATGATGGTATTTCAGGAGAACTGATAACGCTGGAAGCCATTGACCTACCCTGACCTAGACTACACCTGTGAGTGGGGTGGGATATACATGACAGGTACCGTTGGTGACCGTTCTGTTCTGTTGGTGACTTGTGTTCTTATGGTTTCACTGTGCCTATGCCGGACCTTTGATCCTGCAACGTCCGATCTCATCCAGAGGCCACACACACTTCTCCTATGTGGGGAAACCTCCATTGCATCATTTACATCATGGCATGTTTACCTTTCAAAAAAAAAAGAAAAGAAAAGAAAGAGAAGATGTAATAAAAAAAGAGAAAGAAAAAAAAAAGAAAAGAAGAAAAAATAGTATTATTTCTCATATGCATGCCATTTTTCAGGGTATCCGAGGCTATTACTTTTCATCCAGGATGGCTAACAACGTGACCGCTACCAGAGAAGCTACAAGGCGTACTCACACTTACAGTTTCCATCACGAAGGCTTGATTCAGTTGGGGCAATTGGGTGGATTGATCACTGGTCATAATAAAACTGTGTTCACTGAGAATTATGGAAACATCTTGACCCTTTTGGACTCACACGTCGACGAATGGGGTTTATCTACTCTTCTCCAGTTCTATGATCCTGACTTGCGTTGTTTCACCTTCTCAGGCTATCAGTTGGCTCCCACTCTCGAGGAGTACTCTCACTTTCTCAATATCAAGATTCAACACAAGGTTCCTTTCGTTTGCGTCCCAGAGAAACCTGATTTGGACAACATTTCCAACGCTCTTTATTTGAGCATAGAAGACGTCCTTGGGAATTGGAAGAAGAATGGTAACACTCATGGTTTCTATATGAGTTTCTTGGTTGAGAAGGCCCAAGAGTTGGCCAACAAAGAGATGTGGGAGGCTTTCAACGCCCTTCTGGCCGTTTTGATCTATGGGATCGTGATGTTCCCTAACATTCACAAGTTCGTTGATCTGGCCGCTATATGTCTTTTTATGGATAAAAATCCGGTCCCTACTTTGCTAGCCGATACGTACTATTCCGTTCACTCTCGATATGGGAAAGGAGGAGCCATAAGAAATTGTTTGCCGTTGTTATACACCTGGTTTAAGTCCCACCTACCTACAAGTGGTCCTTTCATTACTTCTACTCAGAAATGGCCTCAAAGGATCATGGGGCTTACCGGAAATGACATTGTCTGGTGTCCCACTGGAATGGACGTGGAGAAAGTTATAACTAGCTGTGGTACTTTTGACAACGTTCCTCTCATAGGAACAAAAGGTGTTATCAATTATAATCCTAAGCTAGCGTTGCGTCAGTTGGGTTTTGCACTTGAAGACAAGCCTTTGGACAAAGAGATATTCGAATCCGTTTGCTTTGAAAAAGGAACCAATCCAAAGGGTCTAGAAAAAGTGAGGAGTGCCTGGAATAGCATCCATACAGATGATCAGATTTCTCTAGGTGAAAAGACTGCCGTTGCCAAACAAGCCTACACAGATTGGGTTGAAAATAGAGTTAAAGATCGCCTGTTGCCTTTCCCGAAGGTTAACCCATTGTACGAGCAGTCGCCTAAGATTCCAATTGCCACTGTGCCTGATGAGAATCGTATCCAGGTAGATATGGAATGCACCCAATTGCACGAAAATAAGTCAGATGCGCAACCGAAACATTGTCTTGTGGACCAGAAAAGAGTTGAGTTGACACACGAAGCCAAAATGCTGAAGGGAGGATCTTCCAGAGTTCAAAAGAGGGCTAGAACGGAAAAAGGTGAAAGAGACACTACTGTTATTGTCGAGGATCACCAGAAGATCCTAAAAAGGGCCATGAAAGAGGCAGAAGAGAAACTCAAGCGAGAGTACCGAGAAGACTTGAAAGCTTATAAGCTCAAGATAGAAAGGGATGCTAGAGTTGAAGTGAAGAATCTGAAAAAGAAACTGGAAGAAGAGACCACTAAAAGAATGGCAATTGAGACTCAACTGAAAGGAAGTCACCTCCGTAATACTCGACTAACAGAAGAAAATGCCAAGCTCAGGGATCGAATGATGGGTATGGAGGACATATCTGAGAAAGATTATCTCCCAGAATGCAAAGGATGTGACGAACTCAGGGAATGCTGCAAGAAGCTGGATGGGCATTTGTTTCGCAAAGATGAGGTGATTCAAAGCCTTCTTAAAGGAAGAGATCGAGAAGCAACCAAGAAATTGTTTGATGAAACTAAGAAGTGGAGCGATGAGCACTTCAGACAAGGAGAACCTCTGTTTTATATTCAGATGGATTGATGTTTGAGTCTGTATGTCTCGACCACCACCAGACTTGTTGGATGGGGTCTTTTATTTCCCTTGTTGAACTATCTTGTTGATGTATGGCTTGCCCAAGTTTAAATTTCTGTTATGAATAAAAAGAACTAGTTTCTCTTGATACTTATCTTTTGCCACATTGTTAGCTATTCTGGATCAATATTAAACCTTGGATACTCTGAAAATGGCACATCACGTCATACGCACACATGCACTCATACATTCACATTATCACATTGCATTTTTCAGGTTATTGTACAAGAAACTAATTGGGGTCCCTTTCAGCAACAGATTTCTTTTCCGACGACGAAGCTGACTTTCTTACATTCTTACCGTACCCGGAGCAACGAGAGACTCATGGATCAATTTGAGCAGAACCAAGCTGCCCTCCGTAGGGATATGGATGTTATGGGGGAGAGAATGACCCAACTTATGGAAACTCTCCATGTCGTTGTCCAAGGACAAGAAGAGCTCAGAAAGAGCGTTGCTGGATTGATCAAGGATACTCCTACTAACTCTGCTGATGGGGGAGTAAAAACTAAGGAGATTCCTGTTGAGGGTATAGCAAAGGTAGTGGATGACCACCATGAGGTTATTGATCTCGAACATGATCTTACTGCTGAGTTGACCGAGACTGCTAAGATGTACCAAGCTCTCGAAGAACGCCTTAAGGCCGTTGAGGTTGCTAAAACTTCGAGTTTCGACACTGCTGCTTTGAGCTTGGTACCTGGAATTGTTATTCCACCGAAGTTCAAGGTGCCAGATTTTGATAAGTACAAGGGAGTTACCTGCCCAGAAACTCACATTCGTTCTTACTGTCGTAAGATGGCCGCTCACGCCGAGAACGAACCTCTGCTTATGCATTTCTTCCAGGACAGTCTCACAGGAGCCCCGTTGGAGTGGTATATGAAACTTGAGAGGGCCAACGTCAGTACTTGGGGAGGACTTGTTGATGCCTTCTTGAAACAATACCACTACAATACTGCTATGGCTCCTAGCCGCGCTCAACTGCAAAATATGTCACAAAAGTCTGAAGAATCTTTCAAAGAATACGCCCAGAGGTGGCGTGAACTTGCTGCTCGAGTTCAACCTCCTCTTCTCGACCGAGAATTGATTGATCTGTTTATGGGTACTCTGAAAGGGCCGTACCTTCAGCACATGGTTAGTAATACTTCTCCTTCCTTCTCAGATGTGGTCATCATTGGTGAACGGGTTGAGAACTGTGTAAAAGCTGGTACCATTCAGGGTGTTACTAGTCCTAGCAACTCAAGTGGTAATGGTAAGAAGCCGTATTCTGGGTTTGTGAAGAAGAAAGAAGGTGAAACCAGTACTGCTTCAGTTGACCAAGGTCGAACTCCAGTATACTCTGATGTTCCACCTCCTTACTACCCGATGCCATATGCTGTTCCCAATCCGTATGCCCCTCAAGCATGTGCTGCTGCATTTCCACAACCATGGATGGCACCCCAACAGCCTTTCGTACCACAACAACAAGTTGCTGCTCCTCAAAACTGTCAACAGAATCCTAGGCCTCAAGGTCAAAGAGCTCCACAAAGGCAGAGGTACCCTGATAGGCGTATAGATCCGATTCCGATGCCGTATGCCCAGCTCCTTCCCCAATTACTTGCTGGTCAGTTGGTGCAACTCCGTGAAATGGGCCCTCCGCCTAGTCCTCTTCCTCCAGGATATGATGCTAATGCTCGTTGTGAATTCCATTCAGGCGCTCCAGGCCATACGATTGAAAAGTGTAAAGCGTTAAAATACAAGGTCCAGGATCTTCTTGATGACAAGCTTATCTCGTTCACTCCTACTGGTCCTAATGTGCAGAATAATCCTATGCCTCCCCATGCAGGTACGACCAATGCTGTTGAATTGTGTGACGAACAAATCCTGGTAACTGATGTGAATGAAGTCAAAATGTCGCTTGCAATGATCAGAGAACATCTTGTGCGACAAAGGATTCTGTGTGAATTACATGACTTCTGTTTGCAGTGTTCTTCTAATCCAGAGGAATGCGCCAGGTTGAGGGATGAGATCCAAAAGCTGATGGATGAAGGTGTCATTAGAGTGGAAAAGATTGTTCCTAATGACGAAGTGGCTATTCTAGAGATCCCTTATTCTCCTGCTGATACGACAAAAGCCCAGAGTACTCCTTTGATCATCCATACTCCGAGCACTCCCTTGGTCATTCAGGCTCCAAGTACTCCCTTGGCTATTCTGGCTCTGAGAAATCCGCTGGTTATTCAGGTTCCAAATGCTCATTAGACTCCTTCAACCCCGTCTCTTGTTCCCTCTCCTGTGAATGATTCAAAGGCTGTTCCTTGGAGTTATAATGCCATGTATATTCGAGGGAAGAAGTTTGACTGTCCTCCAGTAAGTAATTCGAGTATCACAAATATTGCTGGCACTAGTGGCATAACCCGTAGTGGTCGGATCTTTGCTGCCCCTCCTCCGCCTCCTAAAGAGACCAATAAAGAGGCTAGTACACAAGCAAAAGGAAAGCAAGTTGCTGTTGATCCTCCTGTAACACGTAATGCACAAGATGCCGAGCAACTTCTGAGAATCATTAAGAAAAGTGACTATAAGGTGATTGATCAACTTGACCAAACTCAAGCTAAGATTTCTATCTTGTCCCTCTTGGTGCACTCAGAAGCTCACCGTGAGGCTTTAATGAAAGTTCTAGCTTCCGCTCATGTGACTCAAGACATTACCGTGCCTCAGTTTGAAGGGGTTGTGACCAACATTGCTGCTGGTAATTGTTTGGGTTTTTCTGATGATGAACTTCCACCTGAGGGTAGAGCACACAACAAAGCGTTGCATATCTCCGTCAAGTGTCTGGACGCTGTGTTATCTCGAGTTCTGATTGATACAGGTTCTTCTCTTAATGTGATGCCCAAGGCCACTTTGTTTAAGCTGAGTATGGACGGGATTATGATGAGACCATGCACTATGAGTGTTAGAGCATTTTATGGTTCCAGAAGGTCCGTAGAAGGAGAAATTGATCTGCCTGTCTTGATTGGTCCTCACATGTCCTACATTGCCTTCTACGTTATGGATATAAACCCTTCATACACTTGCCTCTTGGGTCGTCCTTGGATTCATGCTGCTGGAGCTGTGACATCTACCCTCCACCAGTGTTTGAAATTTGTTGTGAATGACAAGATTGTTGTGATCACTGGTGAAGAGGATTTGATAGTCAATAATCTGGCATCATACCGTTATGTTGAAGTGGAGGGAGAGATACAAGAGACACCTTTTCAAGCCTTAGAGATAGTGTCAGTTGACAAACTCCCCGTGGTCGAGAATAAGAAGGAACTCGGAGCGCCCCTCTCGTCTTTAAATGATGCTAAGGCTTTCTTAGAAGCTGGTACTCCCCATAGTGCCTGGGGCAAGCTGATCGACATTCAAGAGAAGCGAGACAAGTATGGCCTTGGGTATCAACCATCTTCTTCTACTCAGCTCAGCATAATTCCTGGAAAGAAGGTGATTCCCCCCATTTCTCAAGTGTTCGTCAGTGCAAGCACCAGTTCTGGAAGTCAAGTTCTCGCCGTGGATGATGATGATGAAGAAGATCTCTCCAGATTCATTAGCCATGCTGCGCCTGGACAGGAACTCAACAATTGGACCATCTTGGACATCCCTAGAGTCACTTTTATGGAGATGTAATTTTCTTGTTTCGATAAGTCATGTGCCTCGCCCTAAGCATTTTGACTACTTGTATAAAGAAGGGCCCCCATGTTGTTTCAATTTGTTTAATATTGAATAAAAATCATATCTTCGCATGCAATTACTGTTCCATTTCTTTCATTTTTGTTTTTACTTTAAAAACTTTTTCAAAAATGGCAAAGCTTTTCTTTTTCCTTTTTATGTGTTGCATTCTAAGGCATAAATCATCCATCGTGCAGATCCGGCTCGAACTCCATCAAAAATGATAATGTTACAGTTCCACGTCTTGATATCTTTGAGAATCCAATTGACCAAGCTGATGAGGATAGTGGGGAAGATTGTGAAGTCCCCGAGGAATTGGCAAGACTTTTGAGACAAGAGGAGAAATCTATTCAGCCACATCAAGAAGCCATAGAAATCATCAACCTCGGTACAGAAGAAGCAAAGAGAGAAGTCAAGATAGGGGCTGCTTTGCAAAGTGATGTAAAGAGAAGGTTGATTGAGCTGCTTCGAGAGTATGTTGACATCTTCGCCTGGTCATACGAAGACATGCCTGGTTTAGACACGGATATAGTTATGCACAGGTTACCGCTCAAACCAGAATGTCCGCCAGTAAAGCAAAAACCGCGAAGAACTCGACCTGATATGGCTTTGAAAATCAAGGAAGAAGTTGAAAAACAGTTGAAGGCTGGTTTCTTATCAGTATGCGAATATCCTCCTTGGATTGCAAACATCGTACCTGTTCCTAAGAAGGACGGAAAGGTACGCATGTGTGTCGACTACCGAGATTTGAATAGGGCAAGTCCGAAAGATGATTTTCTTCTACCTCATATTGATGTGCTAGTCGACAACACTGCTCAGTACTCGGTGTTCTCATTCATGGATGGTTTTTCTGGCTACAATCAAATAAAGATGGCTCCTGAAGATATGACCAAGACTACTTTTACCACTCCGTGGGGTACGTATTGTTATAAAGTGATGCCTTTTGGTCTTAAGAATGCTGGTGCAACATATCAACGTGCGATGGTGACCCTCTTCCATGACATGATCCATAAAGAGATTGAGGTGTACGTCGATGATATGATTGCAAAATCCCAAACTGAGGAGGAACATTTGGTATATCTTGAGAAATTGTTTGCTCGTTTGCGAAAATTCAAGTTGAGGCTTAATCCAAACAAGTGCACTTTCGAAGTGCGATCAGGAAAATTACTTGGATTCATTGTGAGTCAACGAGGGATTGAGGTCGACCCTGATAAAGTAAGAGCAATACAGAATATGCCAGCACCGAAGAATGAAAAAGAAGTTCGAGGGTTCCTTGGGAGATTGAATTATATAGCCAGGTTCATTTCTCATCTCACTGACACTTGTGAACCCATCTTTAAGTTGTTGCGCAAGAATCAAGATATCCGTTGGGATGACCATTGCCAAGAAGCCTTCGAAAAGATCAAACAGTATCTCCAAGAGCCACCAATCCTCATGCCTCCGGTTCCGGGGAGGCCGCTTCTTATGTACTTAACTGTGCTTAAAGGATCTATGGGGTGTGTGCTGGGCCAACATGACGAGTCTGGTCGAAAAGAGTGCGCCATTTATTACCTGAGCAAAAAGTTTACCGATTGTGAAACCCGTTACTCACTACTCGAGAAAACTTGTTGTGCTTTGGTATGGGCTGCTCGCCGACTGAGGCAGTATATGTTGACTCACACCACTCTATTGATCTCCAAAATGGACCCGATAAAGTACATCTTTGAAAAACCGGCCCTTACAGGAAGACTAGCCCGGTGGCAAATGCTTTTATCAGAATATGATATCCAGTATGTCACACAGAAGGCCATCAAAGGAAGTGTCCTTGCAGATCATCTTGCTCATCAGCCATTAGAAGAGTATCAGCCAATGAAGTTTGACTTTCCTGATGAAGATATCATGAAACTGGATGATAATGAAGGACCCGAACCAGGAGAGCGATGGACTCTCACGTTCGATGGTGCATCAAATGCTATGGGCCATGGTATTGGGGCAGTTTTGACTTCTCCTCGTCAAACCCACATCCCTTTCACAGCTAGAATATGCTTTGATTGCACAAACAATGTCGCAGAGTACGAAGCTTGTATAATGGGCATCGAAGCAGCCATTGATATGAGGATCAAGATCCTTGAGGTTTATGGGGATTCTGCCTTGGTCATACATCAAGTAAGAGGTGATTGGGAAACACGACACCCCAATTTAGTTCCTTATAGGGACTATATCTTGGAGTTGTTGCCCGCTTTCGAGGAAATCACTTTCAATCACATCCCCCGAGAGGAAAATCAATTGGCAGATGCTTTGGCTACTTTGGCGGCTATGTTCAGAGTTAGCTCCCCTAAAGAAGTGCCAGACATAACGATCCTCCGTTACAAAGAGCCTGCCCATGCATTCCCTGCTCATTGTCTCACTACTGAAGATGTGTATGATGAAAAGCCATGGTATTACGACATCAAGAGGTATGTTGAGAAGCAAGAATATCCCGAAGATGCTACGATTGGTGATAAGCGAACGCTTCGAAGGTTAGCATCCAAATTCTTCTTGTCTGGAGACGTCCTGTACAAAAGAAACTATGATTCAGTTTTGCTCAGATGCATGGATAGACACGAAGCAGAATTTATCATGCGGGAAATTCATGAAGGATCTTTTGGAACTCATTCCAGTGGACATTCTATGGCCAAAAAGATCTTGCGAGCAGGGTATTATTGGATGACAATTGAAAGTGATTGCTATGTGTATGTGAAGAAATGTCACAAATGTCAGGTGTATGCTGACAGAATTCATGTTCCTCCAACTCCTCTGAATGTCCTGACGTCGCCTTGGCCCTTTACTATGTGGGGCATAGACATGATTGGACGGATAGAGCCACAAGCTTCAAATGGACATAGATTTATTCTTGTTGCTATCGACTACTTCACCAAATGGGTTGAAGCTGCTTCTTACAAGAACGTAACCAAGCAAGTCGTTACTCGCTTCATCAAGAAAGAGATCATATACCGATATGGGGTTCCAAACAAGATCATCACTGATAATGGGTCCAATCTTAATAACAAGATGATGGCAGAGTTGTGTGAAGAGTTCAAGATTGAACACCACAATTCATCACCCTATCGGCCAAAGATGAATGGCGCAGTCGAAGCTGCTAACAAGAATATAAAGAAGATCGTCCAGAAGATGGTCAGAACGTATAAAGATTGGCATGAGATGTTGCCATTTGCTTTACATGGCTATAGAACTTCGGTTCGTACTTCAACTGGGGCAACTCCCTTCTCTCTTGTCTACGGTATGGAGGCCGTATTACCTGTCGAAGTGGAAATCCCTTCGTTGAGAGTCTTGATGGACGCCAAACTCGATGAAACAGAATGGGTTCAAACGAGGCTTGATCATCTCAATCTAATTGAGGAGAAACGCTTATCTGCTATCTGCCATGGCCAATTGTACCAAAAGAGGATCAAGAAAGCGTATGACAAGAAAATTCGGCCTCGAGAATTCCACACAGGTGACCTAGTCGTAAGGAAGATCTCGCCAATTCACACCGATCCAAGGGGCAAATGGACTCCAAACTATGAAGGACCATACATTGTGAAGAAAGCATTTTCAGGTGGTGCTTTAATCCTGACAAAGATGGATGGGGAAGACGTTCCGCTTCCAGTCAATTCAGACTCAGTCAAAAAATACTACGCATAAAAGACCCGCTAGGTCGACGTACCTAGGCAAAAATAAGGGGATCCCGGCAAACCAAAAGGGTTTGGGCAAAAATTAGGGATAAAACAAAAAAACAATAACCCGCTAAGTTGAAAACCCGAAAGGGCGACTTAGGCAAAAATAAGGGCATCCCGGCAAACCAAAAGGGTTTGGGCAAAAATTAGGGATAAAACAAAAAAAGAATAACCCGCTAAGTTGAAAACCCGAAAGGGCGACTTAGGCAAAAAGGGGGCATCCCGCTGGATTGAAAACCCGAAAGGGCGATCCAGGCAAAAGTTAGGGATCAAAAGCGAGAGGCTGCAGTCTGAATATCCTTCACAAAGACCACCATACGCCCTTGGCAGAACGGGCATATCAATTCAACCATTACCCTTCTGAAGCAAAGCATTGAGAGGATCGAGGATATGGGAACTGTAGCAATATCAGTTTTAATGGAAATCCGAGCGTTTCTCTTTGCCATTTTGCTCTTTGCATTTTATTTTCTTTTTCGCAACTACCTCATTTAGGAGTTGCTTCCTTGTACAGAAGCCTATTCATAGGCATCCCATCAATAAAATGATCTTTGGATAAAAAAAAACTTTCCTTGTTACTTTTCATTTTTCGCATGCGAGGTGTGATTTAATTCGTTATTAAACATTGCATTGAAAGCATGGGGAATAATAATCACAAAATCAAAACGAAACATGATGTTACATGAACATAAAAGTGCTCTAAGGGGCGCCATTTGCATCCAAACGTTGTTTTCTGTGCAGGTTGCAGGCCCTAGCCGTCATCTTGGCTTATGACATGTCACAAAGGTCGTCATCATCCCGTATGAAAGTTCAAGAGTATAATTCATCGGTGCTGGTAAGCATGGGGCACCTGAAGAGGTCCATATCCCTCTTCAATATGGCAGATAAAGAATGGTCCCTCAAAACTCATGATTCCCCAAGCAGTATAGGATGTAAGGAAAGTCGGGCGAAGTCACTTCCTCCCCAGCAGGGCTATGCTCTAACCCTCAACACGGTTCCCAATAGTTTTTGGCACTATGAGGTTTCCAAACGCCCATCTACAATGGCGTCTCAAGAGAATAAGTAACGGACACCAATGGTTTTGCTCCCCTATCACACCGATGCCTTTATTTGGCGCTCTGCATATAGTTTCCATTGCATATAACATTGCACCCTCAAAAGCGTAGCATATCCGTCAAAAGCGGAACATTACGCCATAGGAAAAGTCAAACATGCATACAAAGCATAAGCCAGATAATGCAAATCATCCCTCAATCAAGACAATGATACATCCCCACGTAAAATGTCCTCACAGACTCCAATTGATATCTGCTACTCCATTACAAATCTCCTCCACCTACGGTGCCGATACGTGGTTTTCTCAATCCCCAGCCTAAGTGTTTTCAATAATCTTCTCGTGCTCCGGCCTCGTTGTTTACCCTCATTCTTTTCATTCTTAGGGATCGTAGGTCCGTTGACCTTATCCTCGTCTTTGCATTCTTGTGGATCGTAGGTCCGTTGACCTTATCCTCGTCTTTTCATTCTTGTGGATCGTAGGTCCGTTGACCTTATCCTCGTCTTTTCATTCTTGTGGATCGTAGGTCCGTTGACCTTATCCTCGTCTTTGCATTCTTGTGGATCGTAGGTCCGTTGACCTTATCCTCGTCTTTTCATTCTTGTGGATCGTAGGTCCGTTGACCTTATCCTCGTCTTTTCATTCTTGTGGATCGTAGGTCCGTTGACCTTATCCTCGTCCTTTGCATTCTTGTGGATCGAAGGTCCGTTGACCTTATCCTCGTCTTTTCATTCTTGTGGATCGTAGGTCCGTTGACCTTATCCTCATCTTTGCATTCTTGTGGATCGTAGGTCCGTTGACCTTATCCTCGTCTTTTCATTCTTGTGGATCGTAGGTCCGTTGACCTTATCCTCATCTTTGCATTCTTGTGGATCGTAGGTCCGTTGACCTTATCCTCGTCTTTTCATTCTTGTGGATCGTAGGTCCGTTGACCTTATCCTCGTCTTTGCATTCTTGTGGATCGTAGGTCCGTTGACATTATCCTCGTCTTTCCATTCTTGTGGATCGTAGGTCCGTTGACCTTATCCTCGTCTTTTCATTCTTGTGGATCGTAGGTCCGTTGACCTTATCCTCGTCTTTTCATTCTTGTGGATCGTAGGTCCGTTGACCTTATCCTCATCCTTTGCATTCTTGTGGATCGTAGGTCCGTTGACCTTATCCTCGTCTTTTCATTCTTGTGGATCGTAGGTCCGTTGACCTTATCCTCATCTTTGCATTCTTGTGTATCGTAGGTCCGTTGACCTTATCCTCGTCTTTTCATTCTTGTGGATCGTAGGTCCGTTGACCTTATCCTCATCTTTGCATTCTTGTGGATCGTAGGTCCGTTGACCTTATCCTCGTCTTTTCATTCTTGTGGATCGTATGTCCGTTGACCTTATCCTCGTCTTTGCATTCTTGTGGATCGTAGGTCCGTTGACCTTATCCTCTTCTTTTCATTCGTGTGGATCGTAGGTCCGTTGACCTTATCCTCGTCTTTTCATTCTTGTGGATCGTAGGTCCGTTGACCTTATCCTCGTCTTTTCATTCTTGTGGATCGTAGGTCCGTTGACCTTATCCTCATCTTTGCGTTCTTGTGGATCGTAGGTCCGTTGACCTTATCCTCGTCTTTTCATTCTTGTGGATCGTAGGTCCGTTGACCTTATCCTCATCTTTGCATTCTTGTGGATCGTAGGTCCGTTGACCTTATCCTCGTCTTTTCATTCTTGTGGATCGTAGGTCCGTTGACCTTATCCTCGTCTTTGCATTCTTGTGGATCGTAGGTCCGTTGACCTTATCCTCGTCTTTTCATTCTTGTGGATCGTAGGTCCGTTGACCTTATCCTCATCTTTTTCATTCTTGTGGATCGTAGATCCTATCATTCCGTCGAACCTGTATTTCCAAATCACAGTTTCATACAACGATCATTTCCATTGAGAACCTTGTATTGGCACTTTGGCTACGTTACAAGCTATCACCGTTCTTCCAATTACTCACTGTAAAAATTTCCACCAGAAAAACAATAAATTTCTCTTTCCCCAGCAGATATCAAAACAAAAAACAAAGATAACACTTACACCATCTTCTCTTTAGGACAAATTTTTGGTACTTCGATATTTAATCTTCTTCTACCTCGAATGTTCGAAAGGCTAACGCCAATCTCGCCTTCGAGTATAAGACGATTAAATAGGGGCAGCTGTCATACCCCAAATTTGTCCTACCCTTTAACTTCTAACTGGCTTAGGCTTTGCATTCACGTACATACATCACTTAGGTCATAATCCATACCCATGCATTCACATCATAGGTGTTATCCAAGGGCCAGCAAGAAAAAGCTCCATTGCAAAGAAGTATGATCAGAGAATAAGGAGACTGAGGTATAATCATGTGGTTCTATGTTCAAGGAAGCCCTCCCGGATTGGGGTTTCTCTCTGTCTCAAGTCAAGGCATTGGTTGAAGGATACTGGCTTGCAAATCATCCAGTTCTTTAAATCAGGGTTTCTTTGACCAAAGTCAACCGGTTGACTTTCTGGTCAACATTTAATCAGGAATGGTTCCTATGTGTGAAAAGCATCTCATACTGACTATGTGGATGTGTTTGTTTGACTGGATTTGACCGGAGGAGATTTAATCAAGAATCCCATCAATGATCAGAAAAATCAGAACAGTTGACTTCTAGGTCAAAATCAGAAGAATCAGTCAAATACTGACTTTTGGTGGAAAATCAGTCAAGAAAAGTCAGAGAATGGATAAAATCAGGAGTTTAACAAAATTGCCAAAAATAGGAAAAAAAACAAAAATGGAATTTTTTCATACTTAGAAAGATTTTGGTACATTTCAAGTGTGATGATCAGTCAACTTCACAGCATAATTACACGTGGCAAATGACATTATTTGGAGAAATTTCCAACATCAAAGTTGTTCCCCTCATGGAGGAGAACAACTTCGTAGTTGGACACTTTTCCATTTGAGGCTTGGTTGAAGAGTTAACTGGGTGTGAAGCTGAGGTTTTTATTTGAATCAAGTCACAAAGCTGGGCAGATTTTTGGTCATACGTGAAGCATTTCAACAAACACATGGCGTACCATCTTTGAGACAATATTCAGAAAACTACAAGCACTCAATTGATCTAAGTTTGGTATCATTCTATTCTCCTATATGCCTTCTACACAATGAGCAAAGAATCACCGGTTTTGGGTATGTGGTTTGGAAGATATGATGCCTCAAAGTCATGACCTTGCCAAGGCACGCGTTGCCAAGAATCCAGGCCGAGATCCAGGCCACGTGCGCAACATTCCCACAAACACTTGGTGTGCCAACTTCAGATCCAAATTTCTTCCTCCACAAGTCTCCGTGTTGGGCAAGCTTGGTCTCTAACTACTCTTCGCCGTGCCATCTATCTAATGAGCTCAAGAACATTGATTTTGGACGCGTGTGGATCAAGATACGGGAACTCAAAGTAGTGCTCTGGCCAAGTCACGATTTTGCCATAAATATGAGTCAAAAATCTAAGTCTGCGTACAAAACAGGATCAGTTAGGCCAAGTGATGTTTGGGTGCATTTCTTAGCATGTTCCAAACTTCATCTCAACAACTTCCAAACATCAAAGTTATTCAATCCCATGCCCTCTTCACTTTGAGCACAAATTTGAATCAAATGATGGAGCATACCTAGAGTTATAAGTGTGCAAAGCCATCACCATGGACATGTTGAACCAAGTAGAGTTTGAGTTTTGTTTGCAACAACACACCAAACCATCACTTATTTTAAAAGCCCATGCACGTGAAAGAGTGAGGAAAAGAAAATACTACAATACAACACACACCACCATAGCTACCATGAACACTCATGATATATAAGAAAACTCCTTCACAACACACGCTTGGACAATCACACTTTTCTTTTTCAGTTTCACACAACTCTCATCACTCTTTCCACTCTCACCCTCTTGATCTCTCACCTATCTCCACCATAACCGTTTCTCTAACCACCCTAACCACCACCGTAACAAACTTCAACAACCACTTCAGTTCATCTTCTCCAATCTCTAGATCGATCCAGAGCTCCTTCACATCAATCTTCACCATCACGATCATTGCACCGCCATTGTTCTCATCTCCGACTCTGCTATAGCATCTTCATCACCATCATCATGAATGCAGTGGCACTTTTCTAAAGAAGATCTCATCTCCCTCGAGCTACAAGGATCCTGAATCCACTTTTCAAGATCCAGAGTCAAGGATCCAAGCTTATCATCTTCATCTCCAAGATTCACTCGGCGAGAGGACCATCGAGCTCTCTAACTCTGATTCAAAGAACCTTCCAGGTTAGAATCTCATACTTCCTCAGTATCTTAGGTCACGTGTAGTAATTCATGCATTCGGTATTGCAAGTATGAGAATTCTCTTTGATTCTTGAGTTTGTTTTTTCTGTTTATATGAATTGTGTGGTTGTTTCACTGTTTGAATCTCCTGGAGGAATTCTATGTTTAATTGTGGACACAGTAACGTGATTAGCGAAGAGTTTCGGTTAAGTTCAAGTTGTGATAGATTTTAGAACGTGGCTCAGTTTGTTTGTTAGAGAAAGAATTAATGAAAACTGATGATAGATCCATAATCTACGGCGGAAACCGAGTAGGACAGTGGTGTTACTTCTAATTTCTGGGAAAAAGTCCGCCGTCGCCGCCGTAATCCCCATCGGAGAAGACGACCGGAGGCTGCGCTCCAGCGTCTCTATGCATGCATGAGTTTTAGTCTCCTATCCTACGTGGCGCGTCCCCATTGGAATGTTTCCTCTCATTTTGTTAACTTCGTTTTATTTTCAATCATTGGGGATGCGCGTTGGCTGATTCTGATTGGCCAGTAGTTTATTTTGTCTTATGTGACTTAAAAGATTCATGACCAATTGATGCTAGTGTGTTGGTGCTACGTTACACTTTACTCAAAAATGGAGATAATAAATGCTGAGACATGAATAATAAAAACAAATGAATAAAAAAGAATGGATCAAGTGGTTTGTGTAGTGATTGGGCCAGGCGCGCTCGGGCCTTCACTTGCCCTCAGAATCACACCCCCAGTTTACTCATGCACACGCGTTTCCTGAATTGGGCCTTGGGTGCTACTACTAGCGCCACCCCCTTCTAAGTCCCAGTTTTGCTGCAGCATAATTTTTAGTCCTTGGAAAACTACTAATGCACCCCCAGGCAGTCTAAATTTCTTGTTCTTTTATTTTTTGTATAAAAATTGATTTTGGGTATTTTAGATTTTTTCTTAATTGTTTTAGTCCTTTTAATAAATCTTTTTCACAATATATTCGAATTTCCTTTGATTAATACTCCCTTGTAAAACAAACTCGTTAATAGACTTAGGAATTAATTTTTAGTCTCGATTTTTGTATAGAATTAATAGATGTATGTGTGCTTGTGAATATTGTTTGTTTGTTATAGTTCTCAATTTTATTTGTCGCATATTGATTTTCCTTTACCTATTCCATGTATAGTTCCTATTAATAAATTGTATAGTTTTTTCATTTTAAATCCCTTGTATAGACAACTTAGATTAGAATTTAGGATTAGTACCCCATTTCATTCTTTTTCTTTTCGACTTTTAAAATACTTAATAAATACCGATGAAGATCATACCGTTACTATATTTCATAGTAGGAAAGAAATGATTGGGGCGTAGGCCCCGATGTATGTTCTTTCCTACTTAGCCGAGAAGAAATGATTGAGGTGTGAAGCCTCGATGTATTTCTTAACCGTTGCTTAGAGAAACGATTGTGGCGTAGGCCTCGGTGTGCATTCTCTAAGTACTCACAAAAGAACTCCTTTTTGTATTTCTTTTACTTAGCGGAGAAGAAATGATTGAGGTGTGAGGCCTCGATGTATTTCTTAACCGCTATTTAGAGAAACGATTGTGGCGTAGGCCTCGATGTGCATTCTCTAAATATTCAAAGAACAAACAAAATCCTTTTGGTATGATCTAAGTCACAAACAAAATTCCCTTAAAAAACACCAACCAAAAACACTTAAAACACTAATAAATGGTCAGACTTAAAACGAAGTAAGGAAGTGATGCGAAGCCTTGTAGTGGGTTCTCGTCATCGTGGAATTACCCTAAAAGACACAAACTAATCTCTCTTTTCCTCCTTCCTAAGGGCACTGTTATTTCCGCTCGTACGCATCGTAGGCGATTCCTTATGCAAGAGCGCGAACGTTAACTCCGCCCAATTAAAAAACACAAAAACAAACAGAAAAACGTGAGCCGAGCTACGGTAACTCTGATTCCTGAAAAGGATACCTAGGCAGCGGGGTAGGGCCCGTGCGAGTATAATTCTTTATTTTCCCTATGTTTTGCATACATTCGCATATAGACATAGACATTAGATACACCCTTTAGATAGAAACAAACATAGGTGGATACCATCGAGTACGATGGGCGTGAGGGGTGCTAGCACCTTCCCCTTGCGTAACCGACTCCCGTTCCTAGATTCTCTGGTCGCAAGACCTTGTTCTTACCCTTTGTTAGGTTTTCTGATATTCCTTTCCCTTATGGGATAAATATATTGGTGGCGACTCTGTCCTTTTTTCGCGAGCGTGCGACATGTAGGGTTTCCTATTCGCCCTTCAGAATAGGTGGCGACTCTAAAAGTCTATTTTTAGGGCAGGTTGCTACAGCTGATGGGGCATGGGGCATGGCTAATGGCTAAAAATCCCACTAACTGACGAAGTAGCTTTAGAAGCTCATCAAAAGAAGAAACATCTCTTACACATGACTGAGATAGCTAAGGTGTACGCGGGGCATAACCCGTCATTATACCATTTACATGGGGCAAATCTAATCAAGATCCATAGAATCTCTCAAAGACGCTGAATAGCCCATGGGGCAAGCCCATTACCTGGGGGCATGTTGCAAAGGTCACTCAGTATCAGATGGCATTAATACCACTCTCACATCCTTTCCAGAAACCTTTATAGGATATTTCTCAATCTGTTCATATAGTCTTCTTTAAGACATGTTCAAATACTTTTTACCCTTTCTAGGAGCCTTTTTCAGACAGTCTTTTAAAGACCCACCTTCTTATCCTTTCTATTTTCAAACCCTTTCAGACAGTCTCCTCTAAGACATATTCCTTTCCAAGAACCTTTTCTAGGTAGTCTTCTGTAAGACATCTCTTAACTTTTTCCAGTTAGTCTTTAAAGACATATTCAAACTTCTCTCACGCTTTCAAGAACCTTGTCAAACTTTGTTTAAAGTACAGAGTCTTTTCTAAGACAGTTCACTATCCTTTCTTGGGTGATCTTCTTCAAGATGTTTTTCCTAAGTTTTGTTTAAAACCCCACATTCCTTAAAACAGTCTTTATCCTCTATAGGAATCTTTTTGACCCTCTTTACAAACAGGTCCCTAAAAAAGAAGAAGCACAGTCTTGTTTAAGACAATTTCCCATTCCTCCCAAGGACCTCTTCAGGTAGTCTTATAGAAGACATCATCTCATTCTGAGTACTCAGCAAATCACTGTCCGTCACAACTCATTCTGAAAAGCATCTGCTTCGCATTCAAATCAACACTTAGCATCAAGGAGACCTCAAAATTGGTCTAATCAAAGACGATCATTCCTGATAAAGACTCTTGAATAGGGAAACCACATCCAGGGGGTTTTCCTAAAACAGGGGCATACAATCAAAGATCCTATTGACTAGGGGCATATCTTTCAAGAACTCAAACACTAGGGCAAGGCATATCAGGCAAGACATGGTGAAACTCGAGTTCTCTCTAAAGGTCCCTCCTTCAGATAAAGGGGCATGTCTCAAAACTTCTGATAGTCGGAAAGTCACACTAGTATCATACAAGGAGCATTGTTGCATAATCGATCTCCCCACGCCTGTACTATTTACGTCCCGCAGTGTGGGATCGGCATACATGCATAATTGTCATTTATTTTGAGAATCTCATTACATGACACATGCATCATGACATTGCATAAAACTAACGCTACCTTTTCAGGCCACTTCATAATCAAGAGGATGTTATCATCACATTACAAGCGCAAATACGATCGTATCAACGATTCAATCTTAACAGATACAATTCTAATACCTCACAACAAGTCTTTCTCCAAAGACAATCCAGAAGCAATCAAAGAATTTCTTACCTCTCCAGGTAATCTTGTCCAAAACAGGTAACAACCTTCCCAAGCAGTCTTGTTTAAGACATATCCTAACCTTTCTAGGTAGTTTTGTTTAAAACGTTTCATAGGAACCTTTCTAGGTAGTTTTGTTTAAAACATTTCATGACCTTTATAGGAACCTTTCAAGGTGGTTTTGTTTAAAATGCTTCGTATCCTTTATAGGAACCTTTCTAGGTAGTTTTGTTTAAAACGTTCCACGACCTTTATAGGAACCTTTCTAGGTAGTTTTGTTTAAAATATTTCATAGCCTTTATAGGAACCTTTCTAGGTAGTTTTGTTTAAAACATATCATGTCCTTTATAGGAACCTTTGTAGGTAGTTTTGTTTAAAACACATCGTTCTCTTTATAGGAATCTTTCTAGAAAGTTTTGTTTAAAACATATCGTGTCCTTTATAGGAACCTTTCTAGGTAGTTTTGTTAAAATCATCTTTTGTCCTTTATAGGAACCTTTCTAGGTAGTTTTGTTTAAAGCATATCGTGTCCTTTATAGGAACCTTTCTAGGTAGTTTTGTTTAAAACATATCGTGTCCTTTATAGGAACCTTTCTAGGTAGTTTTGTTTAAAACGTATCGCTCCCTTTATAGGAACCTTTCTAGGTAGTTTTGTTTAAAACGTTTCATGCCTTTTATAGGAATCTTTCTAGGTAGTTTTGTTTAAAACATATCGTTCCCTTTATAGGAATCTTTCTAGATAGTTTTGTTTAAAACGTATCGTCCCCTTTATAGGAACCTCTCCAGGTAAGTCTTGTTTAAGATATCCCGTATCCTATCTAAGAGTCTTTCAAGGTGAGTCCTGTTTAAGACGTACCATAACCTGTCTAGGTAGTCTTGTTAAGACGTTTCATATCCTTTATAGGAACCTGTGTAGATAGTCCTGTTTAGGACATTCCATATCATTTCCAAAAAAAACCTCTCCAGGTTTCATATCTTTTTAGAGAGCCTTTCTAGGTGAGTCTTATTTAAGACGTATCATGCCTCTCTAGGTAGCCTTCCTAAAATGCTTATCCAATCTTTTTTTTAAGACACACTTAGTTCTTTTAAAGAACTCCTCAGTTAGTCTTCTCCAAGACATTCTTCCTAAGCATTGTTCAAAGCCTAAGCTTCTTCGCATCAACCTTCGACATAACCTATTCAGGAACCTCTTCAGGTAGTCTTATGTAAGACATTACTTTATATCTCTTCAGATACAATCAATACGATCCTGGTATGAAGAGCATATGCTCTGGACAAGCATCTTGTCAAACAAATAAGTGGCATCTATAAGCCCATCTCCCACAGAACTTCTTCCCTACGCAAGCAAATTTCAGGGCATTTCAGTGTCCAATCATCTTCTACCTCTTCAGGTCCAAGAAGATTGGACAGGGGCAACTGTCATACCCCAAAAATTTGCCCGCCTTAATTCTAACAGTTAAAACTTTGGTTTTATAATTTTTTTTCAATTTTACTAACATTTGTTTCGATTATTATTATTATTTTATCATGACTAACTATTAACATTTAACATTATTAATTTTTATTATTGTTAATATTTGATAGGATTGGCATTAGGATTAATTAGGTGTATTTTGTAATTAGGTTTTAGGATTTTAATATTATTAAGATTATTTTTATTAATTTTAGTATTAGAATTTTTAGGTTTAGTTTATTTTGGGTTACTAGGTTAATTGTGCATTAGGCCCATTAGAAGTAAGTCCCTAATTTATGCACTATAAAAAGAAAACATGTTGACAGTCAAGGGGGGGACGCCGAAAAAAAAAGCACACCTAGACCTTATTTTTTCATCAAACCAATACACCAATTTTAACACGATTGGAGATCCAAAGCATAAAAAAAAAAAGAACAAGCCTCCGTACGATCTCCGACCCCGCCGTCACCAGAAGAGGAAGTCGTGAGAACACACAACACCGCGCCTCCCAGCTTGTCCGATGAGCAACCATTCCGCTGCAGCAAAGAAGTTCATAGCCGTCGGCCGCCGATCTCCACGCGCATAGATCCACCACAAAGACCGAACAGCTCCATCGACCCCGCCAACAACAATTTCAACCATGCATCCCCAACTATTTTCAGCTTGCGGTTCAGATCACAAACAGTAGCACCTTCACCGAGCTTCATCGTCGATTCAACTTGCAACAACCTGCAAGATCCATCAACATCCGTTAACGGCGATTTGTTTCGATACGGTAACTGTTCTCGTACTTTCTCTTCTGGTTACTATCATTCGATACTTGTTGGACCCGTTAGATATTTTTATTCCCTTTGGATTGCTGTTGTTCATGAGTTGCTGTTAAAACATATGATGTGAAATTCGATGCTCCCTTTTTTATTTTATCTCCATGAATGCTTATGATGCTTGTTGTATATTGTTTTGGTGTTGGTCTAGTTGAAGATAGATTAGAGAGAGCCAGTTCCTGAGAGAAAGAATATGGGGAAAGAAAGTGGGGTCGCTGTTTTGTTTCCTTTTTCAATTTGCTGTTAGTACGTAATCATATTTTGATTTCCTTTATAATACAAAAAACAACAATATAATGTGAATAAAAATGGGGTCCTTCCCATGTTGTTTCAATTAGTCACACGATACTAATTTAGTTATTAGGAATTTAGAGTTTATTTTTAAAATATAAAAATATAAAATAATAATAATTCTATTAATTTTAAGTTAAGCAATTAGTACTTAGTTAATTTGACTCTAACTATGTTTATTTAGTTTAATTTAGTTACTAAGTCATAAGTAAAAAAAATTCTCTTCTTTTAACTCAGGTTTTCGATAATAAAAAAAAACAACAAAAAATAATATTCATTTTGCTAAATGGTTTTAACTAAATCGATTGGTTACGATGATTAGCATTTCCCCTTTTAAAATTCGTTATTATTTTTAATCAAAGCTATTGATTATGAGGAATAACGATAAAAATTAAATTATTTAAAATACAATCATTTGCTATTCGTGATAATCGAATCTATCGATTATAGTGGTTAGCAATCCTCCCTTTAATCCGTTAGCCGTGGTAATCAAACCTATTGATTATTGCAACTAATGGTAACAAATTAAAACCAGGGTTGTACGCCCAAACCTTAAAATACACTAAACCACGATACTACGGTGTTTCAACACTGCGATGTTCACAACTACGATAAGGTAACTCAAAATACCTTCGAACATTCGCATTTCAAAACAACTTCAAAACAAATTCAAATACATTCAATTCAACTCTAAGGCGTACAATCCTGTGCCCCGAACTACGTTGACTCTGATTCTCCCTAAGGAGATACGTAGGCACTTGGCAACAAGGCGAGTCCCCTTCTTCCAAACTCTAATCATGTTCAAATAATTAGCCTTTAACCCTATTAACTGTCTGTCACCTTTCTTTATGTTAGCCATAAACCTTAGCTTTATAATGCAAACCTTGGGAAAGGGTTGAGGGTGCCTAACACCTTCCCTCGACCTGAATATAGTATCTTACCCTGATCTCTATACTGTGTAGGGTTTCCTATTCGCCCTTCAGAATAGGTGGCGACTCTAAACCTTCAATTTTAGGGCAGGTTGCTACATATGGTACCACATGCATAAGAGTCTGCATGGTCTTTGTATAAATTGTGACATGTCAGGATGAAATCCGGTGTTATGATTGTGTTGTGTTATTGGTGCATACTATTGACTTGTGCTTGTGATTGGTATGAATTGATTAATCTGACTATGCTAAGTAGGGTGGATAATCGCTTATGAATGAAGGATAGAAAAACACTTAGAAAGGGGGGGGGGTTGAATAAGTGTAGTTTCAAAAAATCGTAAGATAAAAATAATTTGCACAAGTATTTTTATCCTGGTTCGTTGTTAACTAAACTACTCCAGTCCACCCTATACAAGGTGATTTACCTCAACTGAGGATTTAATCCACTAATCACACGAGATTACAATGGTTTTCCACTTAGATAACTTCTAAGTCTTCTAGAGTCTTCTGATCACAACTTGATCACTCTAGGAACAACTGCTTAGAGACCTTCTAAGGCTTCTCTAGAGTATACTTATCACAACCCGATCACTCTAGTCCTTTACAATTTAATGTAAACAAATTCTAAGAGTATTACAATTGCTTCTTAAAAGCGATAATCACAAACTGTGATATTTCTCTTACAGATTTAAGCTTAGACTCACTAAAGTATTACAACAGTAATGTAGTGAGCTTTGATGAAGATGAAGTTTCTGAGCTTTGAGTTGAAAAACGTTTCAGCAAGTTAATATTCACAGAAATTGTCAAGAATTGGTAACATTGCTTCTCATCAGAACTTCATTTATATAGGCGTTTGAGAAGATGACCGTTGGGAGCATTTAATGCTTTGCGTATTCCATACAGCATTGCATTTAATGTTTCACTGTTTTGTCAATTACCTCGAGCCTTGCTTTTGCTGTGACTACTGACATTGCCTTTAATAGCTTCTAACGTTCCTTTTGTCAGTCAGCGTAGCCTGCCATCTAGTACTTGATTATGATTTGTTCTTTGTAAATACTACGTTGAATATCATCAGAGTACAAACAGCTTGGTGCAGAGCATCTTCTGATCTTCTGATCTTGATATGCTTCTGAGCGTGATTCCATGACTTCAGTGCTTCTGCTTCTGAACTCAAGTTCTTCTGATGCTTCTAATAGACCATGTTCTGATTCTGCTTGACCATCTTCTGATGTCTTGCCAGACCATGTGCTGAAGTTGCATACTGAACCTTCTGAGTCAAAGCTTCTTAGCGCTGATTTGTGCATACTCTTTATATATTTCCTGAAAAGGAAATTGCATAGGATTAGAGTACCACATTATCTTGAGCAAAATTAATATACATTGTTATCATCAAAATTAAGATTATTGATCAGAACTGTTCTTGTTCTAACAATCTCCCCCTTTTTTATGATGACAAAAACATATATAAATGATATGAATTTGCAATCAGAATAACAAACGGCAAAAGACAATTACACAGTTATAGCATAAGCATATAAACATAATGTGAATGTGTCTCCCCCTGAGATTAACAATCTCCCCCTGAGATGAATAATCTCCCCCTGAAATTAATACTAGAAGAATTTTATAAATAAAAGACTTCCCTGAGTATTTCAGTAGAGACGTTCACATATGCTTGAACTTCAGAACATTCACTGCTTCTGATTTCTGCTTCCATAGGACAGCTTCAGAGCATTGAATTTCTTTAGATCCTCAGAACATTCACAGCTTCTGATTCCTACTTCCATCGGACGGCTTCAGAACTTGAATTTCTTTGATCCTCAGAACTTCACAGCTTCTGATTTCTGCTTCCATCGAACAGCTTCAGAACATTGAATTTCTTTGATCCTCAGAACATTCACAGCTTCTGATTTCTGCTTCCATCGAACAGCTTCAGAGCTTGATTGTATCAGAACATTGTTGAATGTACCAGAGTATCATCAGAACATTGTTGAATGTACCAGAGTATCATCAGAGCATCTTTACATCCTGAAATGTTACAGAACAAAACTAAACGACAAAAGTCATCATGAATGAATCAGAACATAAAATATGTTTCAGAACACATAGTATGTAGCAGAGCCATATAAGCCATATATAATGTATCAGAACATATTCTATCATCAGAATATCTGAACATTCTTCCTTCTTGCTTCTGATTCTGAAGCTTCATAGCACTCAGCTTGCTTCAGTTTCCATGAGCATATTCCTTTTACAGAATTTGCGATTCCTCATGATTTTGCTTCTAATGTTGAGCTTTCAATCCTGTAAAACAACTTAGAAACATATGAAGCTTGCAGCTTCTGTTAGAAATGTGGGGGCTTTCTTCCCGGCAACTGCTAATATAAATCAAATCATTTATCACTATTTCTCCCCCTTTTTGTCATAGAATCAAAAAGAATGTAAAAGATTCAGATGTAAGCATTCGACAAAGGAAAGAAAAACAAATAATCATTGATAAAACAAGCAGAAGTACAAGAGTTGTGCAGAATAAGCTTTTCATTGATTAACCAAACAGAGTTACAGAAGATGTATGCTGATACACAAGTGCAACAAGCAAAGAAAACTACAAGGACACAAAGACTACAACCCTAGCCTAGTCCTAATCTAAGCCAGTATATCATGAATCCCAGCGTTGTTCTTGCTCTTGCTTGGTCATCAAATCTTGAAACTCTGCATGCCTGAGCAGCTCCCAGAGAAAGAAGTAAATGAATACAAAGGAGGAACTGAGAACAGTTCACCAGGAGAGAGCGTATTCTCAGATGGGCTTTCCCTTAACATAGAAGTTAAGTCCTTATGGAACCTAACTTCATCCAATATCTCAAGAAAGTCTTCTTCCTTTGGACAAATGTTGATAACAGCATCAAAGAAGAGATCTGACTTAGTTTCTTCAACTGGTTTAAAGTTTTGATGAAGAGAACTAGGCGAAGGATTCATGATGAACGCTAGATCGATGAAGAATGAACTAGGGTTTACGCAAAATATATTCATAGAAAAGTGAGAGAAAGAGAGAGAGCGCAAAGATTGATTGAAGAATGCAAAGAAATGGAGAAATAAATAGAGGAAATATGGGGAAGGAAACGTTCTAGGGAAGGGAAATGTTTGACGGATATAAAAACGAAAAAGAAAATAAAAGAAATGATGAATGGCATTTAATGTTACGTGACAAGAGGAGAGAGAAATTATGACAAATGAAGTGATAGAACAGTTACCTAGGAAAGGCGCCTCCTCAACTGCACGCATGTTTGTCCAAATAGGGTAGACACGTGTTACTATCTGGAAAGCTAGATACAGCTGTTTTACTTTAAAAGATATTCTGAATCAACTTAGACAATGAAATGTTAGTAATAAACGAGTCACTACTTCTAATTGATTTAAAAACAGAACCTCTTATAAAAGATTAATCCATTCTCATTTCAGAAGATAGCCATACATATGATTTTCTCATCTTCTCATTCTGGGCAAAGATCCATACTGATATTCTTCAGAATGAATTTAAACCTATCTTCAGCCAGGGGTTTTGTAAAGATATCAGCCCTCTGTTGGTCTGTATCCACAAAGTTTAAAGATAAGACACCCTTCTGAACATAGTCCCTTATGAAATGATGTTTAATCTCTATATGTTTAGCTTTTGAATGCAATATAGGATTCTTAGATAAACAAATAGCAGAAGTATTATCACAAAAGATAGGAATGTTACTCTCAAATATTTGATAATCTTCTAACTGACTTTTCATCCAGAGCATTTGTGTGCTACAACCAGCAGCAGCAACATATTCTGCTTCTGTTGTTGAAAGAGCAATGGTTGCTTGCTTCTTGCTGTACCAGGAGATTAGGTGACTTCCAAGAAATTGACAACTTCCAGAAGTACTCTTCCTTTCAATTCTATCTCCAGCATAGTCAGCATCACAGAATCCTACTAAGTTGTATTCTTCAGATATTCTGTAGACTGAACCAACATTAGTAGTACCTTTCAAATACCTTAGAATTCTCTTAACAGCAGTTAAGTGAGATTCTCTAGGATCTGATTGGAATCTAGCACACAAACAAACACTGAACAGAATGTCAGGTCTAGAAGCAGTTAAATATAGAAGAGATCCAATCATACCTCTGTACAACTTCTGATCTACCTTCTTACTTACCTCATCCTTACCTGGTATGCATGTTGGATGCATAGGAGTTTTGGCTTCTTTGCAGTCAGAAAGATTAAACTTCTTCAGAAGTTCTTTCACATACTTGGTTTGATGAACATACGTTCCTTCTGATGTTTGATTGATTTGAATCCCAAGGAAATACTTGAGTTCACCCATCATGCTCATCTCAAACTCAGCCTACATATACTCAGCAAACTCCTTTCCAAGTGTAGCATTAGATGTTCCAAAAATAATATCATCAACATATATTTGACAAATTAAAATATCCTTTTTAAATGTTTTACAGAAGAGAGTAGTGTCCACTTTTCCTCTAGTGAAACCATTTTCCAGAAGGAAAGAGCTCAAACGTTCATACCAAGCTCTAGGAGCTTGTTTCAATCCGTATAATGATTTCTTTAATTTGAAAACATGATTTGGAGACATGGAGTCTTCAAAACCAGGAGGTTGATGGACATAAACTTCTTCATCTATGTAACCATTTAAGAAGGCACTCTTAACATCCATCTGATAAAGAGTGATGTTGTGTTGAGTGGCAAAAGAAATTAATAGACGAATAGATTCTAACCTGGCCACTGGTGCAAAGGTTTCTGTATAGTCAATCCCTTCTTGCTGACTATAACCCTGAGCCACCAGTCTGGCTTTGTTTCTTACCACTTCACCTTTCTCACTCAGCTTGTTTCTGAAAACCCATTTTGTTCCTATAATATTGAATCCTTTAGGTCTTGGAACAAGATCCCAAACATCATTCCTTGAAAACTGATTTAAATCTTCTTGCATGGCAATTATCCAGTCTGTATCTTCTAGAGCTTGATCAACAGAAGTTGGCTCGATCAGAGAAACCATACCTAATTGACATTCAGCATTATTCTTGAGGAATGCTCTTGTTCTGATAGGATCATCTTTCTTTCCAATAATGACATCTTCTGAGTGAGCAGATGTGAGTCTAGATGATCTTCTGATAGTTGGTTCTTCAGAAATTCTCAGATTTTCCAAGGATGCAGCAACCTGATCTTCTGATTCTTTGCTGCTTAGGTTTTCAGCTTCTGAAACTTTTCTTCTTGGTTCTTCAACTTCTGAGATATCAATATCAATATCTGCAAAATTCTCAAACTGCTTTGGCTTTTCAAGACCAAGCTTATCATCAAACCTGATATTGATTTATTCTTCTACAATCTGTCATACCCCAAAATTTGCCCGATCGAATCTACGTCCGTTAACCCATCAAGGTTCAGAATTAAGAGCCATAGGGTTTGGCATTTCTATTGTCAAACTCGCTCTCTTATAAATCAGGTTGAGTTAAAACAAGGGCGTAATTAACAGGTGTTTTGGGATCTAAACAATTGGGCCCAATTACCACAAGGGTTCTATTGTTATTGAATATAATTGCTTTTACTAACATTTTTTTTGTTTTTGGTTATTATGGTAATTTTATTAACTGTTATTATCCATTGCAATTCTATTAACTAACAAATATTATTATTTAATATTAATATAATTAGAATCATTACTATTAATTTTAATATTAGTATTATTAGGATTTTTATCCTTTTATTATTTTTATTAAATTAATTAGTTGGGCAATAGGCCCATTAGATTTGAAAACCCTAATTTGACTAATATAAATAGAACATTTTTGTACACATTAGGGGAGGCCAATCTCCATACACCACACATTTGTACATACACACTAACAAGCCAATAGTTAACCACGAATCCTAACCTATTCACACTTTCACGTTTTTTTGCTCTGTAAATTTTCATCCACAAAATTACTAACAATTTCATCCAAATCACTACAATATAAACCTGCAAAATTTTTTTAGTTATAACAACAAACCCTTTTGATGACCAAATAAAAACTTCATCAATTTCTCATTCAAGTAACATAAATAGAAACAAGAACATTAGAACAAAATTAACAGTGAAAATTGCTATTGTTTTTCCTCTTGTTTTTTTTCAGAAAAGAGAGAAGGATCCAAATAGCGAAGGAGAATCGAAGTAGTCAGGAGCAGCCGCTGTTTCGCTCACCCACGTCACGTTGTACCACTGATTCAAACAGGACTTCCCGATCTCCGCACGATCGGAACAGCACCGCAACACAGTGGGATCACCTCCACGGATCTATAATCCTTTCGACGTCATCGAAATAGGTGATCAATCCTCAAAGCTCTTTCCGATCCGGGATCCTCCGCGCCACCGCTTTCGGTCCGATACAAAGAAAAGGAATAATATAACCGACATCAATCCGCGGAAACTGCAAGAAACAAACGCAACCTTACAACAACCTCAGCATCACTTCGAAATCATCCTCAACACCAGCATCGATCGGACACTCCGACGACCAACCGCATCGCCGCTCTCCGTTTACGGTAATCTAACATTTTTCTCTAAAACATTAAAGGATGATTTCTGTTTTGCGGATCTGAGGCAAGGAATTAATGCATTTAGTCTTTTAGTTGTTGATTTAAGAATGAGAAGCTTAAAAAGAAAAACTTTGTTGTTTTTAGAGGAAGGTTTTGGGTTGTTTCACGGTGAGAGAGAGATAGGAGCCTTCTGCATTGTTTGTGTGTTCACTGATCTCATCTCTTATCCTCCAATATATTGTTTCTTGTTTTGACTTTTTAATGTGCCATATGTCAAGTATTTAGTGGTGGGCCTTCAATTTTGAAAAGTCAAAATAAAATTGGAAAAGTGCATGATATTAACATAGGAGAGGATGAACACGTTATTGTGTTTCTATAACTTTGTTTGCCATCCAACATTCTTGTTTCCTTTAATATATTTAATATAATTATTTCATTTAATGTTAGAACTTTATTTATTTAACCTTAGTTTTTTTTTGGTTTAGGGATAATAACTTAATTAGATTAGCTTAGACTTTTTCTTTTATTTATTTTATCATCATATAAAATCCAATAATTAAAACATCAATTCTAATTCCCCTTTAACGGATAAATGACGGGTGAATATCTATTTCATCCCGCCTTCGAATTAGTCGACTCTCTATGTCGTACTGATCAAATATCCAACTGAAGCAATAAAATAAAAAAAATGAAATTCGTTATCGTGTAATAATCAAACCTATTGATTATGAGGGACAACGATAAATAATTTAATTACAAAATTAAAATACATTCAATTTGCTGCCCGCGACGATCAATCTATCGATCCGAGTAACCAGCAATGCCCATTAATCTGTTAGCTATACTGATCAAATCTATTGATCACCGCATCTAACAGTGCCATACTAAAGCAGGGTTGTACGCCAAACATCTAAAAACACTAAACCACGATACTACGAATTTTCATCCCTTCAAACACTGCGAAGTTCACAACTACGATAAGGTAATTCAAAATACCTTCGAACTTCGTATTTCAAAAACTACGACAGGCCATTCAAAAAGCCTTCAAATACATTCATATTTAATTCTAAGGCGTACAATCCTGTGGCTGAACTACGTTGACTCTGATTCTCCATAAGGAGATACGTAGGCACTTGGATAACCAAGGCGAGTCCCCTTCCCTAAAATCTCAATTTTTCCCCTATTCACTTCCTTAGCTATAAACCTTAATATTTAGCCATAAATCTTATCTTTGATAAAACAATAGGAAAGGGTTGAGGGTTCCTAATACCTTCCCTCAACCTGATTATAATAACTTACCCCGATCTCTAAACTGCGTAGGGTTTCCTATTCGCCCTTCAGAATAGGTGGCGACTCTAAAAGCTTCAATTTTAGGGCAGGTTGCTACAGCTGGCGACTCTGCTGGGGATTAGTGATAACAAAACTATAAATTATAATGCTCCTTTAGGTTTTGGCAGGGTTTAGGTCTTGGCGAATCATTTAGGTTTTGGCGAATTTTTAGGGTTTGGCTAATTCGCCAGGATTAGGGTTTATGGTTTTTTTTATAAATATTTAAATTGTATTTATTTATTTATTTATTTATCTGCAATTTTATTTATTCACTACGATTTATTTATTTACTGCAATTCAATTAAATATTTATTTATTTGAATGTGTTGTTTTATCGCTTTCTGGGATATATAAATTGCGTTAAACCTAAGCGTGGGGATTATAATAATGACCAGAGGGGAAATACATCGCCTACGAGTCTTATTATAATTCCACTCAGAGTGGGTTGAATATCCGGAAAGGTCTGATACGAGGCTTGACCTTGTTGAGGGCTGGACTTGGTATTTGGCTGATCTCTCTGGGAACCTACCCCTAAAACTCGAACCTCATGGATAAAATGAGTTGTTCTAAAATCCAAAGAGACAAAAAGTCTCGGCGGCTACGAACGACCCCATGAGACCTTCTAGAACATACCAATGGGAAGGGTAGGCACCCTAAGCCGTTACGTCGAACCTATGAACCTAGGGCTTATGTGCTTACATGCTTATTATATGTGCAATTTATATACTGCGAATGCCTTGCATTTCAAATTTTTGCAGGTACTCCTACGCGTTCCCTGGCCTGCAGGGACCCTATTTCCAAAACCATGTCCTTCCCCCGAAGGACACCTCCATTTACGCACGTTGATTGGCCTCACAATGGCCATGAGACCTAGTGACTGTCATGAACGGTCACTCCGCGCCCGCATCTACGCACTCCCTAACCTGTGGGGAGTTACCTTTTATATCTTTGTATTTTACAACTATGCGTCCTTCCCACGAAGGACATCTTCGTTTACGCACGTCGACTGGCCTCTCGATGGCCATGCGATCCAGTGACTACTTTGAACAGTCACCATGTGCTTACATCTATGTGTACCCTAGCCTGTAGGGATTAAATTTCTAAAAACGCATCCTCCATACGAAGGACATTTTTGTTAGCCTACGTCAATTGGCCTCGCGATGGCCATGCGATTCGGTGACTATCTTGAACGGTTACCCAGTGCTTACAACTACGTATTCCCTAGCCTGTAGGGACTATATTTCTAAAAATCACATCCCTCACACGAAGGATAACTTCATTAACATGCGTTCGATTAGCCTCTCGATGGTTATGAGATCTAGTGACTGTCCTGAACGGTCACTATGTGCCTATTCCCGCACACCCTCTAACTTGTAGGGTTTGAATTTCCATTTATCCATCTTTCGTCCCTAGTCTATAGGGATTTCACCTCATCCGATATCGTCTTTATATAGGTTGTGTTCCACATAGAGAAACTTCCCACGAGGGACAACTTCATTGGTACACGTCGAACGGCCTCTCGATGGCCATTAGATTTGGTGACTGTCTTGAACGGTCACCAGCCGCTACCTTCTGCATACTCCCTAATCTAAGGGATTTCCATTGACATGTCATAATATCTATCTCGCAAGGATTTCACTAGGGTCTAATGTCACCTTTAAGGCTATCCCTAGGATTATATGTCGTACGTCTGCATTGCATACACGGAGTTATAATACAAGGAGTCTTTCGCATACGCATGCATTTGCATTTTCATGCAATCATACATTTACATTCGAATCTTTGCCCGCATCCACACTTACCGTGCTAGCCGATTTCCCGAGACTTGCAAAGAAAAATCCAAAGGATCATAGACTATGGAGAAAGGAGAATAAATCATTGAGAAGGATCTTAGTCTTACTAAGGAAACAATGATTCCTTTCACTACGCTGGCCACATGTCCATGCCTTGTCGCAACAAGATTATAAATACAACAAAGGATATCGTCGAGCAATGATTAGTTCAACAAAGAAGTTCCCTCATAGATACACTCAAGGGGTATCTAGTCATAAAGGGGTTCATCTTAGAACATATCAAATCCGCAAGGATGCTCTACGATAACCTGGGGGCAAGGACTAGTCCAACAGGGGCAATATCCTGAACGAAGATGCATAACTACGATGGAGGGAAGGCGACATGTGCTAACTCCCCACCAAGGGGCAAAAGGGTCATAGGTTCTCTCTATCAATCTACAAACTCTGGAGTTTACGAACGGTGTGACACCATCCTTAGGAAAAGCAAAAGAGGTTCAGTCAAAGGAAACTCATGAAGTTCCGATACAACAAAAACCCACCGCTAACAATTTGTTCCCGACCGGTTTGACGTGCCCAACGAGAATTCGAGATTACCCTTTACTTCTACAGGTCTAAAGAGCTAAGGAGTAAAACAAGGTCAACGGATCTACAAAGGAGATTGACCCTAGGATCAATAGGCCTTGTCATGCTCAGGATTTCAACCTCTACGATCGCTAAGTGTTTCTCAGGATAAAAGTTGTACCTTCGGATTAGAAATTCTAATGGGATGACCATGCAGGTTTTGGAGTCAATTCACCTGATCACTACTATGACTTTTCACTCGCACACTTCTATTCCATTTTCAATATGAAATTTAGGATTATTAACAAACTTAAGGGAGAATGACGAATACAAATAACTAAGTCTAGCTAAACATATGCTTTCAAGGTAAGACCGAGTCGAGGATGTACAGGCATTGTTTCAATTCCTAAACAGTGGAGATATAAGGATGTTAATCCCTCGTCACCCCTCGAGCCAGGAGTTGGAGTTTGTTTCTACTTTTTGAAATAAACCTTGATTTTAACTAGGGGCAGGGTAGATTTCGATTAATTCAATGGTGTATTTTGGTTGTCAAGAGAATCAATCAATCCAAGCAAGGATTCAAGCAAAGGTTCAAGCGTAAGGTTCGAGCATATCTTCTTCCTCGCATGCATCCATGATTGAGGAAACAATGGAGGTAACATTCACAACACCTTCTTCCTCAATATATCATTCAAAATCGAGGACGTATCAAAGACGAAGCTTGCAAATCGAAATCGACATGGCAGTCCCAATATTCAAAATCCAAGGATTAAAAGGAGCATTAAACGCCCGCTAAGTCAAAATGGAAAATTCCATAAAGAGAAAATAAAATGACTTAGGCAAGAATTAGGGCATCCCGATGGATCAAACTCAAAAGAATTGGTTCATGCAAAAATAAGGGATACAAAGGCGAAATACAAAGGATAATCTTGTGATTGCTAAACCATTAAAGCTTCACATCAATGCTTGGATCTTCACAACATTTTCATCAATGCTTGAATCTCTACTGAGGCTTTTACTCAACATCGAAACCGAAACTATTCTCTTACATACAAAGCACATTCATTGGATTAAGCGAATTTTTAGGATCTGGAGAACATCAAGAAGAAAGGGGTGGGTTGAATAAAATTTGAGCCTTATATCCATTGTTGCTTAAAACCGTGAACCAGACCAAATTACAACATTCAAAAGTCCTAATTGAGGCAAGGTTAACTACGAAAGCATATTAAGCAGGATTTTGTTATACTGACTCCTAGGTTTGTTAAAACTATTTCTAACCACTGCCCTTCTTCAAGTATTCATTTCTAACTATCCAGTCCTAATTCATAACGGACTTCGATTTCAAAACTTGCATACGCATCGCATTGGAGTTACTTCTCGAAGGGTACAACGTAATCTACAAATATACACTTAGCATCAAGAAGATCTCGAAATTGGTTAATCAAAGGCGATCATTTCTAATAAAGACTCTGGAATGGGGAACCACATCTAGGGGGTTCTCCTAAACAGGGGCAAACTTTCAAGGATTACAGGGGCATACAATCAAAGATCCTATTTACTAGGGGCATTCTTCCTAAGGTCCATTCAACTTGGTTCACATCTCGAAGCAATCTCAATCAGGGGCATGTCAAACATAGGATAAATTCAAAGGATAGAACACCATGGATAACCCTCCATATCCTGGAGATCAAGAGCATACCCTTCAATCTAAACGTCGAAACATGTGACAAAGTTATTTCTCGGGGCACTTCCTTCATGGCTTGGAGATCATAGGCATCTTTTCCACTAAACATTGGGGCATTGGATATAAAATCCATAAGGTAAACAACTCAAAAGGTTAAAGGCGTGGAGAACCTCAAAGGGTTAAAGGCGTGGAGTAATTCAAGGAGTCCAACTGGGGCAAGGCGCACAACAAAAGAAAAAGGTGTTCCCACACTTTACAAATCTTTCTCCTAACTACGATCTTCAAAAACAGGTATCGGGGAATCGCGCTAGCATCACACCCAACCTTATCAAACAAACCTGCAACTCCGGCGAGCTATATACGCTTAGGTTATCAACAACCTATCATCGGAATATCATGCAAATACATACAAATACATACATTACATACGTTACATACATTGGTCGATACATTACACCATACCTTTCCAGGTAGTCTTCTTTAAGACAAACCTTACGATCCTTTCTAGGAACCTTTTTCATGCAGCCTTCTTTAAGACAAATCTCACGATCCTTTCTAGGAACATTTCTAGGTAGTCTTCTTTAAGACGATCATCATCATTTCCAAGAACCTTTTCAGGTAGTCTTCTTCAAGACATTTCTTTTTCTAAGTACCTTTTCAGGTAGTCTTCTTCAAGACATTCCCTTTTCTAAGTTCATTTTCAGGTAGTCTTCTTCAAGACATTCCTTTTCTAAGCACCTTTTGAGGTAGCCTTTTTCAAGACATTATTTTTCTAAGTACCTTTTTAGGTAGTCTTCTTCAAGACATTCCTTTTCTAAGCACCTTTTGAGGTAGTCTTCTTCAAGACATTCTTATTCCAAGTACCTTTTCAGGTAGTCTTTTTCAAAACAATTTGGCATCCTTTTCAGGAGTCTCTTCAGGTAGTCTTCTTTAAGACATTCTACGAACCCTTCTGGGTGATCTTTTCTAAGACATTCACTGTCCTCTCCAAGAACCTCTTTAGGTAGTCTTTGTAAAACATTTTCAACCTTTCCAGGTAGTCTTCTTTAAGACAAATTTTATCCTTTCTAGGAACCTCTTCAGGTAGTCTTCTTTAAGACAAATTTTCATATCCATTCCAGAAACCTTTTCAGGTAGTCTTATAGAAGACATTACTTCGTTCCACTCGTTACATCAATCAACATATACATAAGCATAAGCATTATCCATATGCATAAACATTACCAGGGCGACATAAGCATAGCCATGGTATAGGGGCAAACAGGGATTAAACAGATTCAATGGGTTTAAGGAGATAAAATCTTAGGATTAACATCAGCATCAGCATACATACGCATTAGCATATGCATATCATCTAGTGCATTCACTTACTACAAAAGCCCAGTTTCCAACCCTCGTGTTGTGATAGGTGTATTTTCCGACCCACGTGTCGTGAGTTTCCAACCCTCGTGGTGTGATTGGTGTATTTTTTTCGACCCACGTGTCGTGAGTTTCCAACCCTCGTGTTGTGAAAGGTGTATTTTCTCCGACCCTCGAGTCGTGAGTCTCCAAACAGGTGAATCTTTTTTCATGCAGGTAAGTTTGCTAGAACTATAGCAAATGATTACTCTTATGCAGGTACGCTTGTCAGAACCATGGCAGGTAATTCCTTTGGTGCAGGTGAAATTTGTCCGAACCAGGGCAAATGATCCAAATGGTGCGGGTGAATTTGCTACAAGCACGGCAAATGATCCTAAATGGGGAAGGTGAGTTTGCTACAAGTACGGCAAATGATCCTAAATGGGGCAGGTGAGTTTGCTACAAGCACGGCAAACGATCCTAAATGGTGCGGGTGAATTTGCTACAAGCACGGCAAATGATCCTAAATGGGGCAGGTGAGTTTGCTACAAGCACGGCAAATGATCCTAAATGGTGCGGGTGAGTTTGCTACAAGCACGGCAAATGATCCTAAATGGTGCGGGTGAGTTTGCTACAAGCACGGCAAATGATCCTAAATGGGGCAGGTGAGTTGCTATAAGCATAGCAAATTATCCTAAATGGTGCAGGTGAGTTGCTATAAGCATAGCAAATTATCCTAAATGGTGCAGGTGAAGTTGCTATGAGCATAGCAAATTATCCTAAATGGTGCAGGTGAGTTTGCTATAGCTATGGCAAATGATCCTATTGGTGCAGTCCTTTTCAGGAACCTTTTCAGGCAGTCTTCTTTAAGACGTATTCCATCCTTTCTAGGAGCTTTTCCAAGCAAACAGGGTTTTACAAAGGATTTTACAACAAAGATTTTCAAAAGGTATCTCAATTGGGTTTATCACGTTAGTCCCTCGGTAGTGATATTCTCCAAAACATCATCAATAACAATCAAAGGTGTTATCTTTCTTTTCAGAGCTACTAACATACTTTAACTGACAATCATGCATCATTCAACTAACACACCTCATTCATACATAATGCATATACATACATCGCCCTCATTTATTTTGAGAAGTTCACTGCATCATACATCGCATGCATCATAACATTGCATAAAATTCAGGTTGCCTTTCTAGGCCGTGCTACAACCAAGACACAGTGGTTCCTTTCAAAAGCGTTTGCTCCACACTCTGGAAAACGGCATTTACCTTGGATGGCATCTTTAAGCCCATTTCCTGCGAAATTCTTTCCCAACAAAGGCAAATTTCAGGGCATTCAGTGTTCAATCATCTTCTACCTTTTAGATCACGATAAGCAGACGTGCCTATCTAACTCTTCAGGTTTAAGAAGATTGAACAGAGCAGCTGTCATACCCCAAAATTTTCCCGATCAAATCTACGTCCGTTAACCCATCAAGGTTCAGAATTAAGAGCCATAGGGTTTGGCATTTCTATTGTCAAACTCGCTCTCTTATAAATCAGGTTGAGTTAAAACAAGGGCGTAATTAACAGGTGTTTTGGGATCTAAACAATTGGGCCCAATTACCACAAGGGTTCTATTGTTTTTGAATATAATTGCTTTTACTAACATTTTTTTGTTTTTGGTTATTATGGTAATTTTATTAACTGTTATTATCCATTGCAATTCTATTAACTAACAAATATTATTATTTAATATTAATATAATTAGAATCATTACTATTAATTTTAATATTAGTATTATTAGGATTTTTATCCTTTTATTATTTTTATTAAATTAATTAGTTGGGCAATAGGCCCATTAGATTAGAAAATCCTAATTTGACTAATATAAATGGAACATTTTTGTACACATTAGGGGAGGCCGATCTCCATACACCACACATTTGTACATACACACTAACAAGCCAATAGTTAACCACGAATCCTAACCTATTCATACTTTCACGTTTTTTTGCTCTGTAAATTTTCATCCACAAAATTACTAACAATTTCATCCATATCACTACAATATAAACCTGCAAAATTTTTTTAGTTATAACAACAAACCCTTTTGATGACCAAATAAAAACTTCATCAATTTCTCATTCAAGTAACATAAATAGAAACAAGAACATTAGAACAAAATTAACAGTGAAAATTGCTATTGTTTTTCCTCTTGTTTTTTTTCAGAAAAGAGAGAAGGATCCAAATAGCGAAGGAGAATCGAAGTAGTCAGGAGCAGCCGCTGTTTCGCTCACCCACGTCACGTTGTACCACTGATTCAAACAGGACTTCCCGATCTCCGCACGATCGGAACAGCACCGCAACACAGTGGGATCACCTCCACGGATCTATAATCCTTTCGACGTCATCGAAATAGGTGATCAATCCTCAAAGCTCTTTCCGATCCGGGATCCTCCGCGCCACCGCTTTCGGTCCGATACAAAGAAAAGGAATAATATAACCGACATCAATCCGCGGAAACTGCAAGAAACAAACGCAACCTTACAACAACCTCAGCATCACTTCGAAATCATCCTCAACACCAGCATCGATCGGACACTCCGACGACCAACCGCATCGCCGCTCTCCGTTTACGGTAATCTAACATTTTTCTCTAAAACTTTAAAGGATGATTTCTGTTTTGCGGATCTGAGGCAAGGAATTAATGCATTTAGTCTTTTAGTTGTTGATTTAAGAATGAGAAGCTTAAAAAGAAAAACTTTGTTGTTTTTAGAGGAAGGTTTTGGGTTGTTTCACGGTGAGAGAGAGATAGGAGCCTTCTGCATTGTTTGTGTGTTCACTGATCTCATCTCTTATCCTCCAATATATTGTTTCTTGTTTTGACTTATTAATGTGCCATATGTCAAGTATTTAGTGGTGGGCCTTCAATTTTGAAAAGTCAAAATAAAATTGGAAAAGTGCATAATATTAACATAGGAGAGGATGAACACGTTATTGTGTTTCTATAACTTTGTTTGCCATCCAACATTCTTGTTTCCTTTAATATATTTAATATAATTATTTCATTTAATGTTAGAACTTTATTTATTTAACCTTAGTTTTTTTTTGGTTTAGGGATAATAACTTAATTAGATTAGCTTAGACTTTTTCTTTTATTTATTTTATCATCATATAAAATCCAATAATTAAAACATCAATTCTAATTCCCCTTTAGCGGATAAATGACGGGTGAATATCTATTTCATCCCGCCTTCGAATTAGTCGACTCTCTATGTCGTACTGATCAAATATCCAACTGAAGCAATAAAATAAAAAAAATGAAATTCGTTATCGTGTAATAATCAAACCTATTGATTATGAGGGACAACGATAAATAATTTAATTACAAAATTAAAATACATTCAATTTGCTGCCCGCGACGATCAATCTATCGATCCGAGTAACCAGCAATGCCCATTAATCTGTTAGCTATACTGATCAAATCTATTGATCACCGCATCTAACAGTGCCATACTAAAGCAGGGTTGTACGCCAAACATCTAAAAACACTAAACCACGATACTACGGATTTTCATCCCTTCAAACACTGCGAAGTTCACAACTACGATAAGGTAATTCAAAATACCTTCGAACTTCGTATTTCAAAAACTACGACAGGCCATTCAAAAAGCCTTCAAATACATTCATATTTAATTCTAAGGCGTACAATCCTGTGCCCGAACTACGCTGACTCTGATTCTCCATAAGGAGATACGTAGGCACTTGGATAACCAAGGCGAGTCCCCTTCCCTAAAATCTCAATTTTCCCCTATTCACTTCCTTAGCTATAAACCTTAATATTTAGCCATAAATCTTATCTTTGATAAAACAATAGGAAAGGGTTGAGGGTGCCTAATACCTTCAATTCAACTCTAAGGCGTACAATCCTGTGCCCCGAACAACGTTGACTCTGATTCTCCCTAAGGAGATACTTAGGCACTTGGCAACAAGGCGAGTCCCCTTCTTCCAAACTCTAATCATGTTCAAATAATTAGCCTTTAACCCTATTAACTGTCTGTCACCTTTCTTTATGTTAGCCATAAACCTTAGCTTTATAATGCAAACCTTGGGAAAGGGTTGAGGGTGCCTAACACCTTCCCTCGACCTGAATATAGTATCTTACCCTGATCTCTATACTGCGTAGGGTTTCCTATTCGCCCTTCAGAATAGGTGGCGACTCTAAACCTTCAATTTTAGGGCAGGTTGCTACATATGGTACCACATGCATAAGAGTCTGCATGGTCTTTGTATAAATTGTGACATGTCAGGATGAAATCCGGAGTTATGATTGTGTTGTGTTATTGGTGCATACTATTGACTTGTGCTTGTGATTGGTATGAATTGATTAATCTGACTATGCTAAGTAGGGTGGATAATCGCTTATGAATGAAGGATAGAAAAACACTTAGAAAGGGCGGGGTTTGAATAAGTGTAGTTTCAAAAAATCGTAAGATAAAAATAATTTGCACAAGTATTTTTATCCTGGTTCGTTGTTAACTAAACTACTTCAGTCCACCCTATACAAGGTGATTTACCTCAACTGAGGATTTAATCCACTAATCACACAAGATTACAATGGTTTTCCACTTAGACAACTTCTAAGTCTTCTAGAGTCTTCTGATCACAACTTGATCACTCTAGGAACAACTGCTTAGAGACCTTCTAAGGCTTCTCTAGAGTATACTGATCACAACCCGATCACTCTAGTCCTTTACAATTTAATGTAAACAAATTCTAAGAGTATTACAATTGCTTCTTAAAAGCGATAATCACAAACTGTGATATTTCTCTTACAGATTTAAGCTTAGACTCACTAAAGTATTACAACAGTAATGTAGTGAGCTTTGATGAAGATGAAGTTTCTGAGCTTTGAGTTGAACAACGTTTCAGCAAGTTAATATTGACAGAAATTGTCAAGAATTGGTAACATTGCTTCTCATCAGAACTTCATTTATATAGGCGTTTGAGAAGATGACCGTTGGGAGCATTTAATGCTTTGCGTATTCCGTACAGCATTGCATTTAATGTTTCACTGTTTTGTCAACTACCTCGAGCCTTGCTTTTGCTGTGACTACTGACATTGCCTTTAATAGCTTCTAACGTTCCTTTTGTCAGTCAGCGTAGCCTGCCATCTAGTACTTGATTATGATTTGTTCTTTGTAAATACTACGTTGAATATCATCAGAGTACAAACAGCTTGGTGCAGAGCATCTTCTGATCTTCTGATCTTGATATGCTTCTGAGCGTGATTCCATGACTTCAGTGCTTCTGCTTCTGAACTCAAGTTCTTCTGATGCTTCTAATAGACCATGTTCTGATTCTGCTTGACCATCTTCTGATGTCTTGCCAGACCATGTGCTGAAGTTGCATACTGAACCTTCTGAGTCAAAGCTTCTTAGCGCTGATTTGTGCATACTCTTTATATATTTCCTGAAAAGGAAATTGCATAGGATTAGAGTACCACATTATCTTGAGCAAAATTAATATACATTGTTATCATCAAAACTAAGATTATTGATCAGAACTGTTCTTGTTCTAACAATCTCCCCCTTTTTGATGATGACAAAAACATATATAAATGATATGAATTTGCAATCAGAATAACAAACGGCAAAAGACAATTACACAGTTATAGCATAAGCATATAAACATAATGTGAATGTGTCTCCCCCTGAGATTAACAATCTCCCCCTGAGATGAATAATCTCCCCCTGAAATTAATACTAGAAGAATTTTATAAATAAAAGACTTCCCTGAGTATTTCAGTAGAGACATTCACATATGCTTGAACTTCAGAACATTCACTGCTTCTGATTTCTGCTTCCATAGGACAGCTTCAGAGCATTGAATTTCTTTAGATCCTCAGAACATTCACAGCTTCTGATTCCTACTTCCATCGGACAGCTTCATAACTTGAATTTCTTTGATCCTCAGAACTTCACAGCTTCTGATTTCTGCTTCCATCGGACAGCTTCAGAACATTGAATTTCTTTGATCCTCAGAACATTCACAGCTTCTGATTTCTGCTTCCATCGGACAGCTTCAGAGCTTGAATTTCTTCTTACATCACTTCATGCTAGATTGTATCAGAACATTGTTGAATGTACCAGAGCATCATCAGAGCATCTCTACATCCTGAAATGTTACAGAACAAAACTAAACGACAAAAGTCAGCATGAATGAATCAGAACATAAAATATGTTTCAGAACACATAGTATGTATCAGAGCCATATAAGCCATATATAATGTATCAGAACATATTCTATCATCAGAATATCTGAACATTCTTCCTTCTTGCTTCTGATTCTGAAGCTTCATAGCACTCAGCTTGCTTCAGTTTTCATGAGCATATTCCTTTTACAGAATTTGCGATTCCTCATGATTTTGCTTCTAATGTTGAGCTTTCAATCCTGCAAAACAACTTAGAAACATATGAAGCTTGCAGCTTCTGTTAGAAATGTGGGGGCTTTCTTCCCGGCAACTGCTAATATAAATCAAATCATTTATCACTATTTCTCCCCCTTTTTGTCATAGCATCAAAAAGAATGTAAAAGATTCAGATGTAAGCATTCGACAAAGGAAAGAAAAACAAATAATCATTGATAAAACAAGCAGAAGTACAAGAGTTGTGCAGAATAAGCTTTTCATTGATTAACCAAACAGAGTTACAGAAGATGTATGCTGATACACAAGTGCAACAAGCAAAGAAAACTACAAGGACACAGAGACTACAACCCTAGCCTAGTCCTAATCTAAGCCAGTATATCATGAATCCCAGCGTTGTTCTTGCTCTTGCTTGGTCATCAAATCTTGAAACTCTGCATGCCTGAGCAACTCCCAGAGAAAGAAGTAAATGAATACAAAGGAGGAACTGAGAACAGTTCACCAGGAGAGAGCGTATTCTCAGATGGGCTTTCCCTTAACATAGAAGTTAAGTCCTTATGGAACCTAACTTCATCCAATATCTCAAGAAAGTCTTCTTCCTTTGGACAAATGTTGATAACAGCATCAAAGAAGAGATCTGACTTAGTTTCTTCAACTGGTTTAAAGTTTTGATGAAGAGAACTAGGCGAAGGATTCATGATGAACGCTAGATCGATGAAGAAGGAACTAGGGTTTACGCAAAATATATTCATAGAAAAGTGAGAGAAAGAGAGAGAGCGCAAAGATTGATTGAAGAATGCAAAGAAATGGAGAAATAAATAGTGGAAATATGGGGAAGGAAACATTCTAGGGAAGGGAAATGTTTGACGGATATAAAAACGAAAAAGAAAATAAAAGAAATGATGAATGGCATTTTATGTTACGTGACAAGAGGAGAGAGAAATTATGACAAATGAAGTGATAGAACAGTTACCTAGGAAAGGCGCCTCCTCAACTGCACGCATGTTTGTCCAAATAGGGTAGACACGTGTTACTATCTGGAAAGCTAGATACAGCTGTTTTACTTTAAAAGATATTTTGAATCAACTTAGACAATGAAATGTTAGTAATAAACGAGTCACTACTTCTAATTGATTTAAAAACAGAACCTCTTATAAAAGATTAATCCATTCTCATTTCAGAAGATAGCCATACATAAGATTTTCTCATCTTCTCATTCTGGGCAAAGATCCATACTGATATTCTTCAGAATGAATTTAAACCTATCTTCAGCCAGGGGTTTTGTAAAGATATCAGCCCACTGATGGTCTGTATCCACAAAGTTTAAAGATAAGACACCCTTCTGAACATAGTCCCTTATGAAATGATGTTTAATCTCTATATGTTTAGCTTTTGAATGCAATATAGGATTCTTAGATAAACAAATAGCAGAAGTATTATCACAGAAGATAGGAATGTTACTCTCAAATATTTGATAATCTTCTAACTGACTTTTCATCCAGAGCATTTGTATGCTACAACCAGCAGCAGCAACATATTCTGCTTCTGTTGTTGAAAGAGCAATGGTTGCTTGCTTCTTGCTGTACCAGGAGATTAGGTGACTTCCAAGAAATTGACAACTTCCAGAAGTACTCTTCCTTTCAATTCTATCTCCAGCATAGTCAGCATCACAGAATCCTACTAAGTTGTATTCTTCAGATATTCTGTAGACTAAACCAACATTAGTAGTACCTTTCAAATACCTTAGAATTCTCTTAACAGCAGTTAAGTGAGATTCTCTAGGATCTGATTGGAATCTAGCACACAAACAAACACTAACAGAATGTCAGGTCTAGAAGCAGTTAAATATAGAAGAGATCCAATCATACCTCTGTACAACTTCTGATCTACCTTCTTACTTACCTCATCCTTACCTAGTATGCATGTTGGATGCATAGGAGTTTTGGCTTCTTTGCAGTCAGAAAGATTAAACTTCTTCAGAAGTTCTTTCACATACTTGGTTTGATGAACATACGTTCCTTCTGATGTTTTATTGATTTGAATCCCAAGGAAATACTTGAGTTCACCCATCATGCTCATCTCAAACTCAGCCTGCATATACTCAGCAAACTCCTTTCCAAGTGTAGCATTAGATGTTCCAAAAATAATATCATTAACATATATTTGACAAATTAAAATATCCTTTTTAAATGTTTTACAGAAGAGAGTAGTGTCCACTTTTCCTCTGGTGAAACCATTTTCCAGAAGGAAAGAGCTCAAACGTTCATACCAAGCTCTAGGAGCTTGTTTCAATCCGTATAATGATTTCTTTAATTTGAAAACATGATTTGGAGACATGGAGTCTTCAAAACCAGGAGGTTGATGGACATAAACTTCTTCATCTATGTAACCATTTAAGAAGGCACTCTTAACATCCATCTGATAAAGAGTGATGTTGTGTTGAGTGGCAAAAGAAATTAATAGACAAATAGATTCTAACCTGGCCACTGGTGCAAAGGTTTCTGTATAGTCAATCCCTTCTTGCTGACTATAACCCTGAGCCACCAGTCTTGCTTTGTTTCTTACCACTTCACCTTTCTCACTCAGCTTGTTTCTGAAAACCCATTTTGTTCCTATAATATTGAATCCTTTAGGTCTTGGAACAAGATCCCAAACATCATTCCTTGAAAACTGATTTAACTCTTCTTGCATGGCAATTATCCAGTCTGTATCTTCTAGAGCTTGATCAACAGAAGTTGGCTCGATCAGAGAAACCAGACCTAATTGACATTCAGCATTATTCTTGAGGAATGCTCTTGTTCTGATAGGATCATCTTTCTTTCCAATAATGACATCTTCTGAGTGAGCAGATGTGAGTCTAGATGATCTTCTGATAGTTGGTTCTTCAGAAATTCTCAGATTTTCCAAGGATGCAGCAACCTGATCTTCTGATTCTTTGCTGCTTAGGTTTTCAGCTTCTGAAACTTTTCTTCTTGGTTCTTCAACTTCTGAGATATCAATATCAATATCTGCAAAATTCTCAAACTGCTTTGGCTTTTCAAGACCAAGCTTATCATCAAACCTGATATTGATTGATTCTTCTACAATCTGTCATACCCCAAAATTTGCCCGATCGAATCTACGTCTGTTAACCCATCAAGGTTCAGAATTAAGAGCCATAGGGTTTGGCATTTCTATTGTCAAACTCGCTCTCTTATAAATCAGGTTGAGTTAAAACAAGGGCGTAATTAACAGGTGTTTCGGGATCTAAACAATTGGGCCCAATTACCACAAGGGTTCTATTGTTTTTGAACATAATTGCTTTTACTAACATTTTTTTGTTTTTGGTTATTATGGTAATTTTATTAACTGTTATTATCCATTGCAATTTTATTAACTAACAAATATTATTATTTAATATTAATATAATTAGAATCATTACTATTAATTTTAATATTAATATTATTAGGATTTTTATCCTTTTATTATTTTTATTAAATTAATTAGTTGGGCAATAGGCCCATTAGATTTGAAAACCCTAATTTGACTAATATAAATAGAACATTTTTGTACACATTAGGAGAGGCCAATCTCCATACACCACACATTTGTACATACACACTAACAAGCCAATAGTTAACCACGAATCCTAACCTATTCATACTTTCACGTTTTTTTGCTCTGTAAATTTTCATCCACAAAATTACTAACAATTTCATCCAAATCACTACAATATAAACCTGCAAAATTTTTTTAGTTATAACAACAAACCCTTTTGATGACCAAATAAAAACTTCATCAATTTCTCATTCAAGTAACATAAATAGAAACAAGAACATTAGAACAAAATTAACAGTGAAAATTGCTATTGTTTTTCCTCTTGTTTTTTTTCAGAAAAGAGAGAAGGATCCAAATAGCGAAGGAGAATCGAAGTAGTCAGGAGAAGCCGCTGTTTCGCTCACCCAGGTCACGTTGTACCACTGATTCAAACAGGACTTCCCGATCTCCGCACGATCGGAACAGCACCGCAACACAGTGGGATCACCTCCACGGATCTATAATCCTTTCGACGTCATCGAAATAGGTGATCAATCCTCAAAGCTCTTTCCGATCCGAGATCCTCCGCGCCACCGCTTTCGGTCCGATACAAAGAAAAGGAATAATATAACCGACATCAATCCGCGGAAACTGCAAGAAACAAACGCAACCTTACAACAACCTCAGCATCACTTCGAAATCATCCTCAACACCAGCATCGATCGGACACTCCGACGACCAACCGCATCGCCGCTCTCCGTTTACGGTAATCTAACATTTTTCTCTAAAACTTTAAAGGATGATTTTTGTTTTGCGGATCTGAGGCAAGGAATTAATGCATTTAGTCCTTTAGTTGTTGATTTAAGAATGAGAAGCTTAAAAAGAAAAACTTTGTTGTTTTTAGAGGAAGGTTTTGGGTTGTTTCACGGTGAGAGAGAGATAGGAGCCTTCTGCATTGTTTGTGTGTTCACTGATCTCATCTCTTATCCTCCAATATATTGTTTCTTGTTTTGACTTATTAATGTGCCATATGTCAAGTATTTAGTGGTGGGCCTTCAAATTTGAAAAGTCAAAATAAAATTGGAAAAGTGCATGATATTAACATAGGAGAGGATGAACATGTTATTGTGTTTCTATAACTTTGTTTGCCATCCAACATTCTTGTTTCCTTTAATATATTTAATATAATTATTTCATTTTAATGTTAGAACTTTATTTATTTAACCTTAGTTTTTTTTGGTTTAGGGATAATAACTTAATTAGATTAGCTTAGACTTTTTCTTTTATTTATTTTATCATCATATAAAATCCAATAATTAAAACATCAATTCTAATTCCCCTTTAACGGATAAATGACGGGTGAATATCTATTTCATCCCGCCTTCGAATTAGTCGACTCTCTATGTCGTACTGATCAAATATCCAACTGAAGCAATAAAATAAAAAAAATGAAATTCGTTATCGTGTAATAATCAAACCTATTGATTATGAGGGACAACGATAAATAATTTAATTACAAAATTAAAATACATTCAATTTGCTGCCCGCGACGATCAATCTATCGATCCGAGTAACCAGCAATGCCCATTAATCTGTTAGCTATACTGATCAAATCTATTGATCACCGCATCTAACAGTGCCATACTAAAGCAGGGTTGTACGCCAAACATCTAAAAACACTAAACCACGATACTACGGATTATCATCCCTTCAAACACTGCGAAGTTCACAACTACGATAAGGTAATTCAAAATACCTTCGAACTTCGTATTTCAAAAACTACGACAGGCCATTCAAAAAGCCTTCAAATACATTCATATTTAATTCTAAGGCGTACAATCCTGTGCTCGAACTACGTTGACTCTGATTCTCCATAAGGAGATACGTAGGCACTTGGATAACCAAGGCGAGTCCCCTTCCCTAAAATCTCAATTTTTCCCCTATTCACTTCCTTAGCTATAAACCTTAATATTTAGCCATAAATCTTATCTTTGATAAAACAATAGGAAAGGGTTGAGGGTGCCTAATACCTTCCCTCAACCTGATTATAATAACTTACCCCGATCTCTAAACTGCGTAGGGTTTCCTATTCACCCTTCAGAATAGGTGGCGACTCTAAAAGCTTCAATTTTAGGGCAGGTATCTACACAATCAATGTTTCAGTATTGTATACTCTGTAGCCTTTAGAGCGTTCAGAATATCCAAGAAGGAAACATTGTTGTGCCTCAGAATCAAACTTACCAAGATGATCTTTAGTGTTCAGAATAAAACAAACACATCCAAGAGGATGAAAATATGAAATGTTGGGCTTTCTGTTCTTCCACAATTCATAAGGAGTCTTATTTAGAATAGGTCTTATAGAGATTCTATTCTGAATATAACATGCAGTGTTTATTGCTTCTGCCCAGAAGTGCTTAGCCATAATGGTTTCGTTGATCATGGTTCTGGCCATTTCTTGTAGAGTCCTATTCTTTCGTTCTACAACTCCATTTTGTTGTGGAGTTCTAGGACAAGAAAAATCACGGGCAATACCATTTTCTTTGAAGAACTCCTCAAAGAATTTGTTCTCAAATTCACCACCATGATCACTTCTGACCTTTATGATTTTACACTCCTTCTCAGTTTGGGTCTGAGTGCAGAATTCAAAGAACACTGAATGAGACTCATCCTTGTGTTTCAAGAACTTTACCCATGTCCAGCGGCTATAATCATCAATGATGACTAATCCATATTTCTTCCCTTTGACAGATGCTGTTTTGACAGGGCCAAACAGATCAATGTGCAAAAGTTCTAACGGCCTTGAGGAAGAGACAACATTCTTAGACTTGAATGCAGGTTTGGAGAACTTGCCCTTCTAACATGCTTCACAAAGAGCATCTGATTTGTATTTCAGATTAGGGAGTCCTCTGACAAGATTTAGTTTGTTAATTTGAGAAATCTTTCTCAAACTAGCATGTCCTAATCTCCTGTGCCAGACCCATTGCTCTTCAGAAACAGACATAAGACAAGTCACCTTCTGATTCTTAAGATCCTGAAGATCTGTCTTATAAATGTTGTTCTTTCTCTTGCCTGTAAATAGGATTGAGCCATCCTTCTGACTTACAACCTTGCAAGACTTTTGATTAAAGATTATGTCATAACCATTGTCACTTAATTGACTTATGGACAATAAGTTATGAGCTAATCCATCTACTAGAAGAACATTAGAAATAGAAGGAGAGTTACCAGACTTTATAGTTCCTGAGCCAATAATTTTGCCCTTCTGATCTCCTCCAAACTTCACTTCTCCAGCAGATTTAAGCACCAGGTCTTGGAACATAGACCTTCTTCCTGTCATGTGTCGCGAGCACCTAGAGTCCAGGTACCATGACATGTTGTGCTTTTCCTTCTTTGCAGCCAAGGATATCTGCAATAGGAATAATCTTTTCCTTAGGTACCCACATCTTCTTGGGTCCTTTCTTGTTAGTTTTCCTCAAGTTCTGATTGAACTTGGGTTTAGCATTATAGGAAATAGGAGGAACAGAATGATAGTTTATGTTCTGAGTTCCATGATATTTCTTAGGTTTTGTCACATGCTTCTTGGTGTGTGTTATGTGAAAGCTTTGAGCATGTGATGTGTGCCTAATATCATGGGAGTGGCCAAATTTAAATTGGTTATACAGAGGCTTGTATGATATTTTCATATCATCCACAAATTCAAGCTTGTATGGGATTTCACCCTCATAACCAATGCCAGCTCTTTTGTTTCCTGACACAGCATATATCATAGAAGCAAGTTGACTTCTGCCAATACTTCTAGATAATAACTTTCTGAAACTTAAGTCATATTCTTTCAGAATATTGTTCAGACTTGGAGTAGATTTTTCAGAGACAGAAGGAGATCCAGTATTTTTGGATAAATTTAAAACTTTTTCCTTCAGTTCAGAATTCTCCACTTCAAGCTTCTTAGTTTCAAATTCAAATAGCTTTTTCAGCTTCTTGTATTTGATACTAATCTGAGACTTGAGTTCCAGAAGTTCTGTTAGACTAGAAACTAACTCTTCTCTAGATAGTTCAGAAAATACCTCTTCAGAATCTGATTCTGATGTAGATTCTGATCCGTCATCCATTGTGGCCATTAGTGCCACATTTGCCTGCTCATCTTCAGAGTCTGATTCTGAATCATCCCATGTTGCCATAAGACCTTTCTTCTTATGAAATTTCTTCTTGGGATTTTCCTTCTGAAGTTTTGGGCACTCACTTTTGAAGTGTCCTGGCTCATTGCATTTATAGCACACGACCTTTTTCTTGTCATTTCTTCTGCCTCCAGAAGATTCTCCTCTTTCAGGCTTCTTTGAGCTTTTGAAGCTCCTGAACTTCCTTTGCTTGCTTTTCCAGAGTTGATTGACTCTTCTGGAAATCATGGACAGTTCATCTTCTTCTTCTTCTTCTGATTCTGATTCTTCAGAATCTTCTTCTTCAGCCTGAAAAGCGTTAGTGCATTTTTTAAAATTAGATTTTAATGCAACAGACTTACCTTTCTTCTGAGGTTCATTTGCGTCAAGTTCAATCTCATGACTCCTCAGGGCACTGATCAGCTCTTCCAAAGAAACTTCATTCAGATTCTTCGCAATCTTGAATGCAGTTACCATTGGGCCCCATCTTCTGGGCAAGCTTCTGATGATCTTCTTTACATGATCAGCTTTGGTGTAGCCTTTGTCCAGAACTCTTAATCCAGCAGTCAGAGTTTGAAATCTTGAAAACATCTTCTCAATGTCTTCATCATCCTCCATCTTGAAGGCTTCATACTTCTGGATTAGTGCAAGAGCTTTGGTCTCCTTAACTTGAGCATTTCCTTCATGAGTCATTTTCAAGGACTCATATATGTCATGGGCCGTTTCCCTGTTAGATATCTTCTCATACTCAGCATGAGAGATAGCATTCAGCAAAACAGTCCTGCATTTGTGATGATTTTTGAAATCTTTCTTTTGATCATCAGTCATTTCGCTTCTCGTGAGCCTTACACCAGTAGTTTTAACAGGATGTTTGTAACCATCCAACAGAAGATCCCATAGATCAGCATCCAGACCAAGAAAGTAACTTTCCAACTTATCTTTCCAATATTCAAAGTTTTCACCATCGAATATTGGTGGTCTAGTGTAACCATTGTTACCATTACCATTGTATTGCTCAGCTGAGCCAGATGTAGATGTAGATGAAGGTGGTGGAGTCTCAACCATCTTGACTTAATGTTTTTCTCTTCCTGAATCTTTTCTAAACACGGTTAAGTGCTTGCACCTTAGAACCGGCGCTCTGATGCCAATTGAAGGATAGAAAAACACTTAGAAAGGGGGGGGGGGGGTTGAATAAGTGTAGTTTGAAAAACTCGTAAGATAAAAATAATTTGCACAAGTATTTTTATCCTGGTTCGTTGTTAACTAAACTACTCCAGTCCACCCTATACAAGGTGATTTACCTCAGCTGAGGATTTAATCCACTAATCACACGAGATTACAATGGTTTTCCACTTAGACAACTTCTAAGTCTTCTAGAGTCTTCTGATCACAACTTGATCACTCTAGGAACAACTGCTTAGAGACCTTCTAAGACTTCTCTAGACTATACTGATCACAACCCGATCACTCTAGTCCTTCACAATTTAATGTAAACAAATTCTAAGAGTATTACAATTGCTTCTTAAAAGCGATAATCACAAACTGTGATATTTCTCTTACAGATTTAAGCTTAGACTCACTAAAGTATTACAACAGTAATGTAGTGAGCTTTGATGAAGATGAAGTTTCTGAGCTTTGAGTTGAACAGCGTTTCAGCAAGTTAATATTCACAGAAATTGTCAAGAATTGGTAACATTGCTTCTCATCAGAACTTCATTTATATAGGCGTTTGAGAAGATGACCGTTGGGAGCATTTAATGCTTTGCGTATTCCGTACAGCATTGCATTTAATGTTTCACTGTTTTGTCAACTACCTCGAGCCTTGCTTTTGCTGTGACTACTGACATTGCCTTTAATAGCTTCTAACGTTCCTTTTGTCAGTCAGCGTAGCCTGCTATCTAGTACTTGATTCTGATTTGTTCTTTGTAAATACTACGTTGAATATCATCAGAGTACAAACAGCTTGGTGTAGAGCATCTTCTGATCTTCTGATCTTGATATGCTTCTGAGCGTGATTCCATGACTTCAGTGCTTCTGCTTCTGAACTCAAGTTCTTCTGATGCTTCTAATAGACCATGTTCTGATTCTGCTTGACCATCTTCTGATGTCTTGCCAGACCATGTGCTGAAGTTGCATACTGAACCTTCTGAGTCAAAGCTTCTTAGCGCTGATTTGTGCATACTCTTTATATGTTTCCTGAAAAGGAAATTGCATAGGATTAGAGTACCACATTATCTTGAGCAAAATTCATATACATTGTTATCATCAAAACTAAGATTATTGATCAGAACAATTCTTGTTCTAACAATGAATTCTATATCGGACGATTTATAATGCTATTGAATTATGATGTAGTCTCACCCTTACTTTGATGATTTCAGATTGAAGTAGCGGCTTAAACGATCAGTGAGGATGACTCGTAGAGTTTATCCGGTTATTTTGGGTCGTGTCGGTCATGCTCTGATCTTGTAACACTGGGGGACGATAGTCTTAGAGTTACTTGTGATACACTGTTTTGCCATTATTGGATTATGTACCGTTGATTTTGTTGAAGATGTTTTATAACACTGTTGAATGAGTTTCCACTGTGCTGGACATGTGTTTTAATATTTTTGGATTATTCCTAATAAAGCATGACAAACGACTTGGAGTTTTCTTTATTTTATTAATTGTAACATCCTTGTTGTATGATTACTCTGATTATTATTGTATTTCCGCGGGGGGTTTAGAAGGGTGTTACAATAGTGGTATCAGAGCATGTCGGTCCGTCCGGCCAAATGTCGAGTCAGTTGAGTTGCACGACAGTTGAATATTATCGGCATATTATCCCTTGGTATGCGACATGTGAGTGGATCACTGTCGGTACTGGTTTGTTTTGTTGCAGGAGTTGGTTTGAGCGAAGTGGGGGAGAGGCTTTACTTCTCGGTTATGTTCAGTTGTAAGATGATTGGTTCAGTAGGCTGTTGTTGGCAACAGTGCAAGCGTTATTGGAGTTGTTGTTTCCTTAATCGAAGGTGACTTAGAATTAAGACTTGACTGGTAATTAAGTTGGAGCATCTTGAAGGAGGATGATTAGATGTAATTGATGATTATTTATAGGAGAGGGAAATTAGCAAGTTGCAATGTATAAGCTCTACTGGTGGACTGTGAAGTTGTCAGTTGAGTAGCCTTGCGTCTCAGAAGAGGTTCAGTTGCAAGTTGCAAAGAGGATTGCTGTCGTGATGCTTCAGAAATCGCACTTCGGTGATGGGATGTGTTGCTCAAGTTATAAGAGTGTTTGGAAGTGAAGAGATATGATAAGGAGCTATTTAGAATGTGATTGATTTGAAGATGATGAGTTTTAGAGCGGAATTTCCGTAAGAAAAACGCAGGAAAGGTGTTGATTCGTTATGAAACTTCAAAAATTCATAACTGGAGTTCTGGAAATCCGATTTGAGTTCCGTTTGAAGCGCCGGAAAGCTAGAGAGATGAAATTTGTTATAAAATTGGTTGTAGCAGCTGTAACATATTTAACTGTGACAGGTTGATGTTGGAAAGAGGTGAAGTTGCGGTTACTCTTGTCTTAGAACTAGACTCGTTCGTTGGTACCGCACGAGACGTCAGCGTCAGAGTTGAGCGGATTGAAGGAATAATTAAAGGCTTGTTGCGGAGCAATTTTAAAAAATTAAGTGTACCATTTGAGGGGTTTTGGAAATATCGTTTAGAGTGTCGCTGCATGGCGTCGGTGTTGCATTTTTGGATAACGATTGGAAAATGCATATCTTGAGTTCCGAGTGTCGGATTAATGTGCCGTTTGAGACTACGAAGAGGTGAAATTATGTTCTACCTCATGGGAGAGTTATAAATATAGTAGAGGTGATCCTATGAGGAGAGATTCCAAAGTCGGTTAAGGAAGCGTGAAGCTTATTGAATCGGAATGGTTACTATCGCAATTGTTTGGAACGAAGTTGAGTTGAACATGTTGTTGATTAACAAGTTGATGAGATGTTCGGTGATAAAGATGATTTGAGTGCCGATAGATTTTAGGGAGAAGTGAATTAGTAGTAAAGGTGAAATAAACTTTAGAATGGTTGAAGTCGTATTTATGATGCCAAAGCAACGACATGTATAAAAGAAAAAGAATTATAGAGAATTTCTGACACCTATTGATGTGAGGAAGACTTTGTTAAGATTCCGAGTGGAATGATACTTGGACGTGAAAAATGTCATGGTATTTAGAGTGAAACCACGAGTTATGAATGTTGTTGCGGTCTTTTGCTAAGATGAGGATTTTGATTTGAAACGAGATGAATAGTAATGTACGAGTATATTAGTTATTATGAAGTTGAGGAGTACTTAACAAGCGTGTGACGCTAAGTGACTATGAAGTGGATTGTGTAAAATGTTTGGATGTTGGTATCTCACTGACAAGATCCAAGGAGAGAGAAGTGTGTGAGTTGTAAAGACTCAAAGTGAATTATTGGACTATGATGATGTTAGTGAGTTGAGTGCAGACTAGGAAAAGACACTATTATGTAGTAACAACGGTTTATGCTTAAATATGGTTGTCGACTATCTATTGACAAATTGAGGACTTGATCACCCTTAATCTCTTGTTGGTAGTAGATGGAATCATATGAATTGGATGAACTTGTTTTGTTACCTTAATGGTATAAGTTGTGATGGATATTAAACCGTGAGAATAATCACTCACCATGCTGTGTGGACTTATAAAGAAGTGAATAGGAAAGAGTGCAATATATTGGACGGTGACTTAAGACGGGTAATCAGAATTGCGCAACGAAAGTGTGATGTGGAGTAGTGTTATGAGTATTACTCGTGGGCAGTGAGGAATTAATATGTCAGGAGCCTACATGGAGGATGTGTATTGATCTATATGTTGGATTTATAATCTATGTGGACGAAAGGATGTCATTTCAGAGAATTAGTACTCTTTTAAAATAATTGCCGAGATGATGAGTATTGTCATACCCCAAAATTTGCCCTCCTATATTCAATCAAAGGGTCTTCATTACATCTCCGATACTAAAAGCTCATAACTCGAGCAGGGAAGCCTCAATTGAGACGAAATCAAAGAGGTCATTTAAAGGACTCTTTGAGCTTTCTAAAAAGTCTTAGAATGCATTCATATGATTAAAAGGGAGGGAGATACGAGGCGCGCAAGTTGGCAAAATTTCAAGAAATACATAAAACCCTAAATAATGAATTTTGAAGTTCTTGATTAATGGGCCTAATATTTTTACTTCAAACATGGTCATGATTTTGTAGGAGATCTCTAAATCCATATTTATCACTTTATAATTTTATTTACTATTTATTTGAATTTTTTTCATTTAAATATCAAATAAATTTACAAAAAATATCAAGATAAATGGATTAATTATATGGATCACACAAAGGCCCAACAAATGCCATAAGGAGGTCCAAATGTGAAGGGGAGGTTTTTTAACCAAAATTAGAAGGGATTTTTTCCATGCATATTCATGCAAAATATCAAGGGATTAAAAATCAACAATTAAAGCCCAATGAGAAACCCTAAAATACACATATATATTCTGAAATAAGAGAAGGAGAGGGGGGGACGAAATTTGGAGCACAAGACATTAGGGTTCTTGGAGAGATATTTTCAAGAAAGCTAGGGCAAGTGTGATATTCGAATACAACACCTCCCACTCAATTCTAAACGTTGCATTATACTCCTGGAGGTTCTAGGATTGATTCTCGACCATACTCAAAGCCCAGAACGTCGTATCCTCACTACCAAGAATACATCATCATGGTGAATAAGGTTTGATCCATATTCATAATTCACGCTTTTTTTATTGATTCTATGTACATATACGTATTCCAGGTAGTGTTTGAAGGGATCTTGATCCATTATTAACAAGCTTGGGGGCCAAGAGCTTGAATCACCATTGTTAGGGAAAAGGAACACAAAGCATTCGTGTTCAAGGTTCCAAGCATTTTTAAGACAAATAGAAGGCACCATTGATTTCAGAACGTGGTAATTAGTAGATCTGGGCATTATCTCGGTATAATTAACGATTGTTTTGTTTGAGTTTTGTTATATATTTATGTTATTGAAACATATTGTATCCGCGACTTTGAGGGTGATTTTATACTTGATACAACGTTCTATTTGCTTCAAATTTATGCCAGTTGTGTTCATGGAATTTGGCTCTATAATTTTGGTTTAAATTTTGTTGGATTTCGTGGAGAATTGAAGAAGTTATGGACATGAGAAAATGGAGGAGGAGTTGCGTTTTTTTCGGTTCAAGCTGGTGGTATCACGATCCACTTCTTCTTCCCATGAAGAAGATGATCGCGTGTCAACGCAGGATTGGCCGACCAGCATATGCGGTTCTCTCTCCAGGCGTGGCGCGACGTGGTTGGTCGAGACTTCAACTCTCTCTCATGCTCATTGGAAAACGCAAGGAGCTGGGGCCCACGCGCCACTTTTTCTGTTGACTTTCCCATCTAGTATTCATCACCATATTTTACTATTTGTGTTGATACATTGCACAGCTTACACACGCAGCACAAAGGGCAAAAAACCAAAGTCTTGCAACTTCTAAAACCTGGTTCAAACCCAGGCGTAGACACTTTAATTTTTACAAATATTTCTTCATAAATCCAGCGCGTTGCATATGCATACATGTACCATACACCCTCAGCTATGCACCATTAGATCTCCTACCATCCTAATCTAACGTACAACAGCTGCACCTCTACCATGGAATCCAAGGGCATGCCACACAGGAACACATCCAGGTTTTATTTTTTTTATTTTTATTTATTTGCCCATAATTATTTAGTTTAGATTATATGGTAATATTATTTAGTTTAAATTAATTTATTTTAGGATTAGTATAAATTAGGGTTGGGTTATAAATAATATTTTCCCGATTATTTTAATCATCTCGACTATTCGATTTAATAGTTTTAATTGATTTAATTAAAAAATCACAAAAACCCTAAAAAGGTTTATTCATCCATTAGGGTTCGCTCAATCCCATTGGCCCTTGGCCAAACATTAGGATTTAAATTATTATTCGTTTCGACTAAATTTATTGGTCGCGATGATTAATAATCGATTAATTTGATTAATCAAATCCTATAAATTAAAATAATATAATTCAAATAAACTCATTTTTGCTAAATGGTTTTAACCAAAGCTATTGGTTACGATGATTAGCATTTCCTCTTTATCAAATTCGTTATTATTTGTAATTAAATCTATTGATTATGAGGGGTAACGGTAAAATGAAATAAATAAAACACATCAATTTGCTAACGGTGATAATCGAATCAATCGATTAGAATAATTAGCAATGCTTTTATTAATCTGTTAATTATGGTGATCAAACCTATTGATCATCGCGATTAATGGTAACAAATTAAAATCAGGGTTATACGCCCAAACCTCAAAACACTTTTCAAACCTTTCAAAACATCAATATCAAACTACGGATTTTCATCCTCATTCAAAACTGCGATAGGCTATTCAAAAAGCCTTTAAAACAATTTCCAACCATAACAAATCTAATTCAATTCTAAGGCGTACAACTCTGTGCCCGAACTACGTAGACTCTGATCCTCCCTAAGGAGGTACGTAGGCACTTGGCAACAAGGCGAGTCCCCCTCCCTAAAATCTCAATTTTCCCCTACTCAATATTTTAGCCATAAACCTTCACCTTAGATTCAAAGCCAATAGGAAAGGGTTGAGGGTGCCTAACACCTTCCCTCGACCTGGATATAGTATCTTACCCTGATCCCTTAACTGCGTAGGTTTCCTATTCGCCTTGGTAGAATAGGTGGCAACTCTCTAAGTTATAATTTTTAGTCAGGTTGCTACAAGTATGTTATTGTGGATGTACTTAGTTAACGAGTATGTATTCAGCGAAGTTAAGGCGATGAGTTGATACTATATGATGCTATAATAATTTTGTACTGTTGTAAGGTGTTATTGTAGATTTCCAGATATAATGAGGAATTATACTCTATGAAGGACGAAGTTGATTTAATTCTTAGAGAAGAGCGGGACTCAGTCTGAGCTATTTTGTAAGCAATGGTATATTAAGGCTGATGAGTGTGATTATAATTACTTGTGTGTACTCGTTCTGATGGTTAGAATGTTTAAATAGAGGAAGTAAATCAGGACTTTGTTTTTTAGTGCGAGTAAGTGTTGCTAAATGGTAGATTAGTACCATGTATGATAAAGAAGGATTCTGGAACGAACGAGTAAAGAGGGCCAGAGTTGGGTATAACTAAAAAATCTAATTGGTAATGATGGTTGTAATGATTAATTAGAATAGTGCAGCAAAAGCGGAGTGTAACGTGTTAGATAATTACTGGTGTGACTTGAGAGGAGTCAGATAGTTGAAATTCAATAGTATGAAGAATACGATTATTGAGTTTTCTTGAAAGAAGTAGTTGGTGAAAAGTGTAAGTATTATTTCATCGTTCAAATGAAAAAGTATGTTTAAGAATGGTACGTTCGGTAGATGGAATACATTACTGCAGTGTTGATCAGGTGTGGTCATACCATGGTTCTGTAATTATATTATCAAGTTATTAAGCGCATTGTATGGGATGTACGTCAATATTCTTTTTTCTTTAACCTTTTGGAGGTATAGCGAGTGGTACACCTTTGAGGTGGTCGAATGCGACGTAAGAGCTGAGATTGAATGCGTGAGATGTACTTTATGTTGGTTATGTCAAATGAATTTTGAGGATCGACTAGGGAAATGTTACCTGGGAACTGGAGAGTCAGATGAAGGACTCCTATCCGGAACTTTTCACTCGAAGTATGTTTTTGAGGACGAAAACTCTTTTAGTGGGGGAGAGTTGTAACACCCCATAATTTCATAAATTAATTTAATTAAGTTAAATTAATTATTTGGAAGTTATTTAATTATTTAGTAATTAAAATTGGATTTTTGGAAGAATTATGGGAATTGTTGTTATTGGGCCGTGACGTAGTTAGTAAAAGGGGAGGTTCCAATGGAGAGGCCTTACTAACTAATTATCCTATTTTTTTATAAAATAGAGAAATTATGAAAATAAGGAAAAAAGAGAAGCAAAAGAGGAAAAGAGAAGGAACGTGAAAGGGGAGAAGAGGAGGAAGAGAAGAATTCAAGTTTCTTGGCTAAGGTAAGGGGTGATTACTCTAATTATATGGTATTATGATTTTGATGATGATAGGATTGAATTAAGGGATTAGAATCTCTATTTGCGATGTTAGGTTTTGTGAAATACCAACACTGACATGCATGATTTGATGAATTGACTGCAATTGATAATATAATATTGTTACATGGTGTTATAGTATGTTGTTTGTGCATTAGAATCATGTACTTGGAGTATTTTGATGTTATTGGGGATCAATTTCGTAATGGTATGAGTTGGTATGTGTTTGGGATGCATAAAAGCCTTAAAAATCATGTTTTCCAGCTACTGGGTTCGTGGGAACCGGTTCCCATGTGGGAGGAACCGGGTTCCACTGTTTTAGAACGTTAAAAATAGCATTTTTGGGTCCAGGAACCGGTTCCCATGTGGGAGGAACCGGGTTCCAATACAAATTCCAGCAGCACGTTTTGAAAACTATTCTAACTTTAAAAGCTTCTAATTTTCAAACCGTTAGTCCGTTTTAGACGCCGTTTTGGACGTTGTTTCTGAAATTAAATACTCTACGATATAAAGTAAAGAAAACAACAATAACTTGATTTTATTTTGAAAATCTTGACTTATTTCGTTTATGGCATGTTTTGTACATTGTGTGCATGATTTGGTTAATGTGACAATGTGGTGATGTTGTAATGATATAACTGTGATTTGACGTTATATGTGGTGTGAACTATATATGATATAATTGTAGATGGTGCTGAAACCGAATATATCATTCGGTGTTGCTTTTGGTGAGTTATTGGTAATGACACTGTTCATTTTGATAATGTGGTGATTGTTGTGATCGTATAATGATAATTTGATTTGTTTTGAATGATGCATGATACATGTACATACTTGTTGGTGATAACTATGTTGAGTTATGTGAGACGATGTTGTTCAACGGATCAGTGATGTGGTAAGTATGTCATATGTGTGCATTCATTCATATGCATTTTGGTGATGGATCCCGGTGATGTTTGTGGATCAAAATGGTGGGCATAATTCCCATTGTGAGGAATTTGTGCTGCTTAGACTGTATCTTGGTGATGAAAAAGATCAGTTGGATGGGTTTATCCCATGTATGGTACCACATGCATAAGAGTCTGCATGGTCTTTGTATAAATTGTGACATGTCAGGATGAAATCCGGTGTTATGATTGTGTTGTGTTATTGGTGCATACTATTGACTTGTGCTTGTGATTGGTATGAATTGATTAATCTGACTATGCTAAGTAGGGTGGATAATCGCTTATGAATTCTATATCGGACGATTTATAATGCTATTGAATTATGATGTAGTCTCACCCTTACTTTGATGATTTCAGATTGAAGTAGCGGCTTAAGCGATCAGTGAGGATGACTCGTAGAGTTTATCCGGTTATGTTGGGTCGTGTCGGTCATGCTCTTATCTTGTAACACTGGGGGACGATAGTCTTAGAGTTACTTGTGATACATTGTTTTGCCATTATTGGATTATGTACCGTTGATTTTGTTGAAGATGTTTTATAACACTGTTGAATGAGTTTCTGTTGTGCTGGACATGTGTTTTGATATTTTTGGATTATTCCTAATAAAGCATGACAAACGACTTGGAGTTTTCTTTATTTTATTAATTGTAACATCCTTGTTGTATGATTACTCTGATTATTATTGTATTTCCGCGGGGGTTTTAGAAGGGTGTTACATTGCGTGTCATCATCACTGCTCTTAGTTTGAGAGGGGTGTTAGTGATATATTTTAATCACTCTATTTTCTCTTTCCTAATGCCAAGGTGTCAATGGTTAACACTGTTAGTTTTTTTTTTTGAACGCTTAGGAAAATTATATTAATAAACTCACAGAGGGCATAAGAAATGTCTCAGTCAAAATACATTAGTTCCAAACTCCAAGTCACATCTATATTACAAAATTAAAATAGTCAACCACCAATACGCAGCGAATAAAACCACACCAATGCTGAGATGACATCAACACCCACCCCTTACACAGAACACATTTAGAAACAAAGTCACACAAACATAACACATATGAAAGAGAAAGAAAACTGCAACCACGTCGAAAAATTCAAATCCTGCATAACGATGAAATTCAGCACCACTCCAAGCCCCAGTAAGACACCTAATAGATGAACCATTACCAGAAAATCAGTGTCAGTCCATGCTGCAGAGCACTAGAATCCTACCCGCAAGAAACTGTTACGACTAATCTGCCATAATACCGATCCGCAATTTTCAATCTACGCAATTGCCTCGAACCCAATTAGATTGTCTGACCTCCAAGATGTCAAAATAAATCATTGATGAGTGCATCTTCACAGCTCTCGCAGTTTCTGAATGTTTTACCATTACACCTTCTCACACCGGACCAGCTGCACCTCTACTAACAGATGACATACAAATTCCACCTCTAATGATGGAACAGCAAAAACATAGTCAATACTCCACATCCAACGAAATAGACACCATACCCTGCAGAAACACCCTGCAAAATTGGAACCACCAGCCTTTCCAAACAGGAAAGTAGTGACACCATACCAGAGCTTGCACAATTAGCTGTCAGGAACGCGACACCTCGAAACTCAAAGCCTTCGATAAGACCGGTTCTTATTAACACCACCTGCAACTCGACATAATCCCCGAGCCAAAGCCACGTCGAAAAGAAACTCAACCACTTGCATGAACAATTCACCAGGCCTGTTAACTAGAAACACATAATCAACGCCAAAACTAGCACCCAAAACCAACCTTATGACCAACTGAAATCTCCTACACCAGAAGCAAAACGTGTCGAAAGAACCCCGCTGCCAAAGATCACCAAGACGAGCTAACATAACCTTCACACTTTCAATTACTCTTTCCAACCCAGACATTTTTTTTGGATTTGAACTCCATTGATAAAGAGTGAAGATGAACCCTCTCTCGTTAGCCTTAAGCCACTTCCAAGACAACAGTTTTATTTTGTCTATACATCTAACTTGAGATTCTCCAGAATTTCTAAAAATGCAATCATTATGTTTTTTCCATATCGCCTAAATACACGTGGACCAAATGATACCTAGTTTCTTCTTAAACACCTTGCCGTCGTTCCCTAATCCTGCAAAATGAGCAAAATTCTGCCTAGCAGAGTTGTGAGACACATTCACAAAATTTAACCATCTTAGTACCTGGCTCCATGCCGAAGATGCTATCAGACATTCCAAGAAAATATGAAAGACATTTTCCTCTTTACCGCTGCCAAAAGGACATGAATTTTGAGAATCTCCGGACCAATACTGATACCTTTAAAGGAACTAACTTGTCCCAGGCAGCTGCCAAGGCTTTATCATCGACATCACCTATAGAGGTATCCTTCAATATCAAATGATAAGCTTCTTTCATAGTGTATACACTATCATACCACCTCCAACTATCCTTCACACCTTCTTTTAAGGATATTCCTTGAACCCTTTCACAGATTTCTTCCTTTAACTTTATGTTGACGTCATCAAATATACTTAGCCACCTAAAATTCATACTAGGACCCGTTCCTACTCTCCTCACTAATTCTCTCACTGCTACTTTCTTCACTGCTAGGTTATTAATCTCAGATAGTGGCGCGTAGCATCAGACCTCCCAAATGCTATAGCGGCATAGCGGATAGCGGGATGACCGCTATTGTGAGCTTTTAAAAATCAAGGTAAATACTTAATATGAAAATATAAATACTAACATAGGTTCCAACTGTAACGCCTGTTAATTTAATTAATTAATTACTTCGAATTATTGGTCAAAGTTACAAAATGTTGTTAATTGTCGAATAGTTGTTATTAGTATTTTAGTTGAATTACTTAGTTGATTAATAATATATTAATAATGATAACAGAGTGAAGTTTATTTAACATTGGGCTAGTATAGGAATGTTGACAGTAGGATTAGGGGGTGTGTGAAGTAGGCCCAAAACCATATCAAAATATGAGGTTTTTAAGTTAAATAATAGAAATTAGGTTAATTGTGGGTTTTTGTGGAATTGGTGTACGTGAGAAGTTACGAAGAAGAGAAAGAGGCAAAAGCTAGATTTCAACTGGAAAATTGTAGAGCAACCTTCAATCCAAGATAAGGGTGGGGTTCTTGCTATATAACTGGGTATATGATGGATAGTATGTGGGGATTAGTTGTATGAAATTATTGATGTCTGTGTGTGTTGATTGATTTGAATAGTTTCTGGAAAAATTGATGAAATTAATTGTTGTCCCTGTAAAATTGTTGTCTCTGTGAAATGATTATTTTTGTGAAAGTTGTTGTTGTTGTTGTTGTAATTTATATGTTTCTCGGTTGTGAGACTGATAATTGGAGGAAGTTTTATTCTGGACTGTGCGTAGAGAACAAAAAAGAATAACGTGAAATATACGGTGTCGAGGGGCACACAAAGTGTGCCAAGTGGCACAAAAATTTTAGGTGTGCTGAGAGGCACACAAGGGCTGTCGAGCGGCACCCATGGGAAGAGAGAGTGTGCCGAGTGGCACACTTGATTTGGTAAAGTAAATGTATCGAGTGGCACCTTGACATATGCATATATATGTTTAGTAGGTTACTGTATCTAACACTTTTGGGATTGCAATCACGTTGCAAGTTTATATATAAACCTATAAGCCACTAGCTTAGTATAATAATATTAATAATATATTTAATATTATTAGTAAAATATTTTTAGGAGTTTGGAGCCAGAGATGAATATTTGCATTATTTAGCTAACTTAAATTATTTTCAAATCCTGTTAGAATTGTCAATAGGATTGTTAGAGTTGTCAATAGTGTTAGACGATGTGACGGATCTAGAAGGGGGGTTGAATAGATCCTTTGTTTACTTCAAGCGCTTTTTAAATTTCAAACAAAAAACGCCCCAGATTTTTGAATCGTCTAAGAACGACCAGTTATTAGAAAATCGAATATGCTAAACCGTGTAAATGATGAAAATTGAATTAATGCTTTTGATATGTCAATGTGCTTACTTGTGACACTTTAGCGTTAATTACTTCCAATAAATTGTTTAAAAATGAAGACAATAATTTGTGCTTTTGTAATTTTGTCAAACACTTGGTGTGCGAAATTTCACCAACTTTTAACAGCTCACAAAACACAAATTATGCTGAATGAAAATAAAGTGCGATAAAGAAAACAACACGCGATTTGTTTAGGCAGTTCCCCTTGTCGTCCTCGCGTAGGGTACGTCTGCCCCTAATTCTAAACTTAGAATTAGGATTTATGGTATTGAATGCAAAGTGTCTACAAGAGAAGAAATGTTACCAATTACCAACTACAAATGCAGAAAAATTGAAACAATGTTCTTCTCTTCCCTTGATTTGAGATGAACCAAGTGCGTCACCGATCTTTGATAAACCTCTGGTTGTAGCTACCTTGTTGAGAACCCAATTCATTTCTCAAACCCTCTGCTCGGCTGACTTAATCCCAAAGATCGTGACACCGATTCTTCCTTCTCTATCCACCGATTGTTGCTACCTTGTTGAGCGAACCCATGATTCCTTAATCCCTTAAGCACGGCTGAATATTGATGAAGCGAAGAATCGTCAAAACCCCTCAATCCCAATGATCTTGGAGGATAAAACCCTAATATTTTATTTTAAAAAACCCATAATCTCTTAACTCGAACAAGAATTGAATCTACCGTCAAACGTTATCAACACACGCTTCTCCCCTTGATTGACAAAATTTGTCATGTGTAGTTGTCAATGGATGAGCGAGAGGTTGAAGATGATAAGAGCCTTGTGTATATCTTTCACTTTTCTTGTTATATTCAAAATGAAATAACCAATAAACCTTTTATATGTTATCTAAAGTTGAAGCAATAAGGAAACAGCCAAAAAACAGCGATAGGTTGACCTGAGCAACTGAGAGGGTCGACCTGAGCAAATCCATGGCTGCAGCAAAGAAGATTTGATCAGCTATGCGTCAACCTGAACAAATCATGCGTCGACCTGAACATGCGATGAGTCGACCTAAGAGTCAACCTGAGCAAACATGTGGCTCACTCAAAGTTCGTTACGTCAACCTAAACAGGGCCATGCGTCGACGTATGCTGCCCCAACATGAATTCCAGGATGAGTCAACCTGAGGGTCGACCTGAGCAAACTCGTGGCTCACTCAAAGTTCCATGTATTGACCTGAAGGAGCTATAGGTCGACCTGAACACTTCAAAATTCAAAAATTGCCATTCTTAGACCTATGAGTCGACCTGAACCTTGTGTAGGTTGACATATACATCACAAACAACCAAATGAGCCAAATTTGAGATTCATCATGCTTCCTTCTTTGTATTGTCGATTAGAGTCACTTCTAAACTCGAAGTGCAAGTTTTGACATCATTGAAACTCTTCCTTGCCCTCACAAATAAGGTTGTCAGAGTTGATTTCGAGTTGTTTAGAGTAAAATCTGATAAACCATAAAATTAATATTAAAGGTATTTGACTCTTTAGATTTGTTTTATTATTACTTGAGCCAAAATCCTTAGCCAATTAAGTTCATAAGGGTTGCCCTTACATATAAGGGTTGTCAGTAACGTGTTTTTTAGCACTTTAGATTTGAAGGGACTGTTGTAGAATTGTTCTTTTTATAAAGCAGATACTAGTAATTTAGCAGAGGCTTATAGAATTGATATTAAAGTAGTATGTGTATGTATTTGTTAGTAGCAGTAGAAGAAACATAACAGATTATTGTATATTTAGCAAGGTTATTTTACATGACAGGGAATGGATGCGTAGAAGTAGAATAGTTTAACAATAGCAGACTTAATTAAATAGCACAAGAAATATACAGGGACAGTTAGTATATTTTAGAAGGGAATAACAGGAAAATAAATTAAGATGCTTTAATAGCTGAATAAATTAATAAAATAAAAGACTAGTACATAGAGATTTATGGGACTGTTTTGGGATAACTTTATTGGGACTCGATAAATGCTATTGTTTCGCTGATAACGCGAAGTTACAAGAATTATCGTGATGATGAATTACCTCTATTTATTGGTAATAACAGTGATATAGGCGTATGCCTTGCGATGAGATTTTTTGTTGAGTATATAGTGTTGCATTTATCGAGTCACATACATTTGCATACATTGCGATGACCTGGACTGGAAAACTGCGATGAAGGCTTATGCCTTGTTGATGCCTCTATTAATTGGCAATTTAGCGATGAGGGTTGAAGTCCTGTTGGTACCACATGCATGTGCATAGTTAGTGTCGCATTTTATATTGCATAAGTGTGAATTGATGTGAAGTGTTGTGATTTGAATTATGACCGGAATTGATTGTTGGATATAATGATATGAAGTGAAGTGAATTGTGATGTTGATACTATGAAGTGGTGATTTTGAAGTGGTGATTTTTACAATCTGATCTATTATATTATTTATCATAAACTCAATTATATGATTCGATATGTCACCCTTCTGTTTGAATGTTACCCCTATGTTGGTAACATATAGGTAATCCAGAGTGAAGGCTTCTTACCTTCATTAGCTCGAGTCAGGTGTCAGTCGCTCTGATACGTAACACTCAAGGGGGTGAACATGTATTTTCTTTATTGTTGGTTTTATTATTATGTTTCTGAATTTTGAATTGTTTTCATTAAAGACTTGTTGTCTTGAAGTTGTTTTGAGTTGGACATGAGATTATGTCATTTAAATTTAAATTTTGTGAATCCGCTGCGTAGTAATGAAATTGTTTTGAATTTTTAAAGACTAAACAGGTTGTTATCGGTTCATCCAGAAATTATGTGCTATGTATCTGATTTAAAGGTGATTGATTGTCGTTGTTTTAAGTTGAAGTGTAGCTTCCCATGTTTTGTTGGGAATTTTATAACTGATTTTTAAAATATTCTCCAGGTAGAATTGGGGTGTCACACCAAAAACATACATAAATACTAAAAATAGGTTCCAATAACATACATAAGGACTTAAAAACAAAAGTTGCAACATACATAAACCAAAAGCTGCAACATAGATAAACCAAACATAATGACTCAAATTAGGAATATACTCAAAATGACTAAATCAAATTCTAAATATAAACAAAATGATTAAATCACATCAATCTCATCTTCACTTCAGAAGGAGAACTTGTTGTGAAGAGTAAAAGTAGAAGCGTGATATGAAAACAAGGGAGAAGGAGAACGACTGCTGATTTGTGTGAAGAGAGAGAGGATGTAAATGACCTGATGTATCACTTTTAGCTTTTATATTAGTGAAATAAAAAGGGAAAATACAAATTTTCCCTTAAAAAAATTCAAAATTACAGGATTGACCTCATTTCCACAATAGCGGTTTGTAAAGCGCTATAGAACCGCTATTGCGCCGCTATTCTACCACTACGCCTCCACAAATCGCGGCTGCTATTTCCGCTACTTCATATAGCGGTTAGCAGCCTAAAAGCATTGTGGTGAGTCCTATGCCGCTATGTTACATCGCTATAGTGCACTATTGACAACCTAGGACTCGAGTATAAATTCTTCACACTTCTCCCGCCGACCCACGGATCCTCCCAAAATAAAGCTTCTACTTCATCTCATATTTCTCTAGATAACTTATTCTTAAGCCAGTGTGCCCTAAAACCTCCATCCTCTTTATCTATATCTTGGACATCTCTCCATCATAAAGAGATAAGTCTTCTGACCCTCTCCGCATTATTTCCTATCCTCCCATACTTACATTCTAAAGATTTCAACCCACAACTTATCCTTTTCAATGAGCATCTTTCATTTCTATTTTCCTGGCAAGGTTAAGTTAAACACCTTCAATTTCTTAATTCCAAGCCCCCCTTATTCCTTAGACCGACACACCTTATCTCACTTGACCCAATTAACTTTTATCATATCCACTCCCCCACCCTATAAGAACTTTTTAAAGAAAGATTCTAATTTAGTGATTATACCTATTGGAGCCTTAAAGAACGAAAGGTAATAGACAGGTAAAGCAAAAAGGACCGACTTCAAGAGGATGATTCGGCCACCGATCCATAAATGCTTATTATTCCAAGAATCCAACTTGAGTCTCACTATATCAGTTACCATTTCCCAAGTCCCCTCCCTTCTATGATTGCACCCTAACAGAAGGCAGAGATATTTAAGCGAAACATCACACACCTTGTAACGAAGAACCTCGGCAACCTCTGTCAGCCAGGAACGATGGATATTGATACCAAACAGAGAGCTCTTATTAAAATTGACTTTCAGCCCAAACACCATCTCGAAAAGTTAAAGAGTTGTCTTAATCGCCCAAATATTCTTCCAACTTCTCTTACCCACTATGACTGCGTCGTCCGTGTATTGTATATGTAGTACCTTCACTTCACCCTTACTAATCTGATATCCTTTAAAAATATTTTTATTAACACTTTTGACCAACATTATATTGAATCCTTCTGTCACAATCAGAAACAAGAGAAGAGATAAAGGGTCCCCTTGTCTTAGGCCCCTCTCCACGGAAAACTCTCTCGTATGACTTCCATTTACCAGTATCGAAATAATTGCGGTTCTGAGACACTCACATATCCAGTTTCTCCATTTTTCATTAAACCCATCCTAAGCATCATGTAATCAAGAAAGTTTCAGTCCACTGTATCGTATGCATTTGCAAAATTAGCTTCAAATAGCTGCGCTTCTTTACCTCTCCTACCTCATTTGCTATAAGAATACAGTCCAACATTTGGCGTCCCTCCATAAAAGCAAATTGAGTTTCAGATATTACTTTGTAAACCACTTTCCTTAATTTGTTTTCTTGAATTTTTGCTAGCACTTTATACATGCACCAAATTAGAGATATTGGTCTGAAATCATTCAGCTTCACCATTCTCAACTTTTGGAATCAAAGTAATAAAATAGTTATTAGCTCCCCAGACCAGCCGCCCATTTAAGTGAAATTCTACAATGAATCTGATGAAGTCTTCCTTGATCACCCGTCAAAACTCTTTGATAAACCCAAAGCTGATACTGTCAGGGCCAGGGCTCTTCGAGCTATCACAATCCCAAATCGCGCTCTTTATCTCCTCCTTTAAAAATTCATGTGTGAGTACCTTGTCCTCATTATCGATCATTATAAACTCAAAGTCTCTAAGAAATGTTTTATTCTCCCCATTTTTCTTGAATACCTCGAAAAAGTGTTCAAACATTTCCTGATTTACCTCCTAAACTCTAGTTAATTTACCATTATGAGACTCAATATAGGTGATCTCATTGATTTTTCTCCTGTTTGCCATACACCGATGAAAGAACTTTGTATTTGTGTCTTCGTCTTTTAGCCAATTCAAACATGAATTTTACCACATGATGCTCGCCTTCAATCTAGACAAGGAGAGAAACTGGTCCGACATCTCTCCCTTACATTCAATCTCTTCCTCAGTTAAGTCATACACCTAACTTTTTAGATCCAATTCATTGCCTTTCTTTTTTGCTTCTTCAATCCTATTGTCCAGGTTTTCCAAGTGAATTTTGCTCCACTCTTCAAGATGCCTCTTGATCAGTTTTAACTTCTCTTTTAACACATATCCACCCCACCCTTGCACTTCTAACGATTTCCAGGTTTCTTCCATAAACTTGTGGATTCCTTCAATCTCTCTCCAACACTTGAACATTCGAAATGGTATCGGTCCCCAATTCAGATTTCTTTCACGGATAAGAATAGGAAAATGGTCAGAAAGACCTTTATCCAGTCCCCATTACGAACAATATGGCCAAGAGGAGAGCCATCTTTCTGAAAGGAAGAATCAATCGATTCTGCTCATCGAAGAACCGTCTAGTTTTTCCCACGTGAATCGCCTAACTTTTAACGGTCAATTTACTAGATCTATTTTTGAGATAAACTCCTCAAAGTCTCCCATCTCGACTCTTCTATTAAATACTCTGACACCTTTCCTTTCCAACTCTGATCTGATTACATTGAAGTCCCCGAATACGCACCACCTAGCCTCCAATTTTGATTTTATTAGGTCACTTAGTTTTCCCACAACCTTCTCTTGCTTGCAGCCTCGCACGGGGCGTAAACATTTATGATTGAAACTTGCAGCTTTTCAGACCCCCAAACACCTTCCACACCTATGTAGTGGTCACTTGACAGTTTTGATTATTTCATGAATATTTTATTATTCCACATCAACAACAACCTCCCAAATCTCCCTTCGGATGCCTTAAAAATGAAGTCACAGTATCTTGACCCCCACAAGTTCACACAAACCCTTCCTTCTACCTCCACCAGTTTTGTTTCTTGAATACCAATCAGATCAGGATTATTCCTCCTGATCACCTCTACTACCTATTTCTTTTTAACTGTGTTAGAACAAGAATTGTTCAGATCAATATTCTGTGTTTTGATGATAACATTATATATGAATTTTGTATAAGACAATGTGGTACTCTAATCCTTTGCATTTTCCATTTCAGGAAATATATAAAGAGTATGCACAAATCAGCACTCAGAAGCAACTGACCTAGAAGGTTCTGGATGGCTTCCTCAGAACATGCTCTGGCAAGACATCAGAAGATGGTCATGCAGAATCAGAACATGAACTGGAAAGCATCAGAAGTTAGAAGTCAGAAGAACAAGCTCTGAAGTTCTGAATGGTATCACGCTCAAGCTCTTCAAAGTCAGAAGACAGAAGATGCTCTGCACCAAAGCTGATGACTCTGATATTCAAACGTTGTTATCTACAAAATCTGAGTCCAGAAGAATGTACAAGATGAAAGGTTGTAACGTCTAATCGCTGACTGACAAAAGGAACGTTAGAAGCTACAAAAGGAAAAGTCAGTAAAAGCATGAAAAGCAAGGCTCGAGGTAGTTGACAAATGTGTGAAACATTAAATGCAGCGTTGTACTATTCACACAAAGCATTAAATGCTCCCAACGGTCATTTCCTCTCAACGCTTATAAATAGAAGTTCTGATCAGAAGCAAAGTAGAACACTTGCGCAAACATACTAAAATGCTGTCAAATTCAAAAGCTTACAAACTTCATCTTCAACCTCACAAACTCTTGTAATATTTAGTGAGTGTTAAGTTTAGAACTTAAGAGAAATATCACAGTTGTGATTACAGCTTTATTAGAAGCAAATCTATACTCTTGTAAACTTTATTTTACATTGTTTGTAAAAGAATACCTAGAGTGATCAAGTTGTGATCTGTAGACTCTAGAAGGATTTCTAGAGTGATCAAGTTGTGATATGTAGACTCTAGAAGACTTAGAGTGTTTCTATGTGAAAAACCATTGTAATCAGTTGGATTAGTGGATTAAATCCTCAGTTGAGGTAAATCACTCTAAGGGGGTGGACTGGAGTAGTTTGGTTAACATCGAACCAGGATAAAAATAATTGTGTTCATTGTTTTTATCTTCTAAGTTTTTGAAGTTACACTTATTCAATCCCCCTTTCTAAGTGTTTTTCTATCCTTCAATTGGAATCAGAGCGTCGGTTCTAGGTGCGAGCACTTAACTGTGTTAGACAAAAGATTCAGGGAGAAAAACACAAAGTTAAAATGGTTGAAACAACTTCATCTACTCATACTCCTGAACAAAACAACAATGGTAATGGAAGCAATAGCTTTAATGGCTATAATAGACCATCGGTTTTTGATGGTGAAAACTTTGAGTACTGGAAAGATAGACTCAAAAGTTACTTTCTTTGTCAAGATGGTGACTTATGGGATCTAGTGCTGGATGGTTACACACATCCTGTTAATGCTCAAGGTGTCAAGGTTTCTAGACAAGCCATGAGTGATGCTCAAAAGAAAGACTTCAAGAATCATCACAAGTCTATAACTTTATTGCAAAATGCTATCTCTCATGTTGAATATGAGAAGATAACAAACAAAGAAACTGCTCATGATATCTTTGAATCCTTAAAGATGACTCATGAGGGTAATGCTCAAGTAAAGGAGACAAAGGCCTTAGCTATAATCCAGAAGTATGAAGCTTTCAAGATGGAGGAAGATGAGAACATTGAAGCAATGTTTTCAAGGTTCCAGACTCTGACTGCTGGATTGAGAGTACTAGATAAAGGTTACACGAAAGTTGATCATGTGAAGAAGATCATTAGAAGCTTACCCAGAAGATGGGGTCCCATGGTGACTGCATTCAAGATTTCCAAGAACTTGAATGAAGTGTCTCTTGAAGAGCTCATCAGTGCCCTGAGGAGTCATGAAATAGAGCTGGATGCAAATGAACCTTAGAAGAAAGGTAAGTCAATTGCATTAAAATTTAATAATAAAAAATGCACTAACGCTTTTCAGGCTGAAGAAGAAGATTCTGAAGAGTCAGAATCAGAAGAAGAAGAACAACAACAAGAAGAAGAAGATGAACTATCTCTGATATCCAGAAGAGTAAATCAACTCTGGAAAAGCAAGCAGAGAAAGTTCAAGAACTTCAAAAGACCTGAGAAGAGAGAATCTTCTGGACACAGGAGATCTGAAAAAAAGAAGATGACGTGCTATGAATGTAAAGAGCCAGGTCATTACAAGAATGAGTGTCCAAAGCTTTAGAGGGAAAAGCCCAAGAAAAGATTTGAAAAGAAGAAAGGCTTAATGGCTACTTGGGATGACTCAGATTCCTCTGATCAAGGGTCAGACTCCGAAGATGAGCAGGCAAACATAGCACTGATGGTCACTGTTGACAGAATCTACATCAGACTCAGATTCTGAAGAGGTATTTTCTGAACTTTCTAGAGATGATCTAGTTTCTAGCTTAACTGAACTTCTGGAAATCAAGGCTAAACTTAGTATCAAATACAAAAAGCTGAGAAAGCTTTTTGCATCTGAAACTAAGAAGTTTGAAATAGAAAATGCTGAACTTAAAGAAAAAGTTTTAAAACTATCTAAAGATGTTGAATCATCTTTGTGGACCTCCGATTTTTTAATCCCGGGCCATACCTCTGTTTTGTAGAGATACGTGAACTGACTCTTTTTTATCGCTTAATGCTTTCGCATTTTTGAAAATTCACAGAGTCGCCACCGACCTTTTATTTTATCCAATTAAGGAAAGGTTTATAAAAGAAACAGAAAAAAGACCTTTAAGAAATTCTGGGTAAGGGGGTAGGTTATACAAAGGGAAGGTGTTAGCACCCTTTGTATCCATGGTTATCCATGGGCTCTTAAGTTTGCTTAGCTCACTTGTTTTTCGATGACTTTTCAATTGCTCTGAAATTGCTCATATGTGGTTCCAAATACTTTTGTAAATTGAATTTTGTAATGATCTGTGTGTGGATGTATACAAAAATGCTTGTTTATCTTTCGAAAGATGTTTTGAAAAGAACGTTAACTTTGTAATAATCCGTGTTTGGATGTATACAAAGTATTGTCTTTTTTGAAAGTTTTGTTTTGAAAAACAACAGTGTATGAGAATTTTGTTTGTTTTGATTTGAGCAAGCAAACTAGGAGGTCTACCTTGAGTTGTAAGGTCTTTATCCTTATTTCCTTTAAAAATCTATCCTTTCACCGGATATAAACGCAAGGTTCGATTTTGTACTCAAAATAGTAGAATTTTGACTTTGATTTTGAAAAGAATATGAAGGGATTCACCTTAAGAGGTGCAAGTGTGATTGTGATTGGATTCAGATATTTTATCTCTGAAGTTAGTGATCTAACGGTTCAATTTTATCTTTGACATACACGCAGTTTATATTTGTTGGAAATTAAAGTGCGGAAATGTAAAGTGCGGAAAGTAAATCTACGCTATTACATCGATTGTGCGGGAAATGTAAACTAGCCTATTTACATGAATTTGACATCCTATACATTTATCTAGGAATTTCAAATTGCAAGAAAAATAAAAGGCATGTTTTTGGATTTTTTATGATTGGTTTTAATTATAATTAATGCATGATTAATTAAATTAAAATGAAGAAAAAAGTTGAAAATAGATTTAAACCTAGAAATTAAGTTTAAAATATGTACAAAATATTTGTCAATTAATTTTAAAACAAAACTAATTTTTTTGGAATTTTTGGAATTGATTTAAGTTAATTAAAACATAATTATGTAAATAATTATACAAATAATTAAAACTTAAAAAGAAAATTATTCAAAATATGTACAAAATTAGTTTATAGTATATAAACAATATTTTATATAAAGAACAAATTTTTTTATGATTTTTTGATTGGTTAGAATAATTAAAAAGCAAATATATAAATATATACTAATTAATTATGCAAAATATTGAAATTTTAAAGAAAAATAAAATATTTTTATTTCAGAAAATAATACATTATTTTAGAAGTCTAAAAATATTTTTTGTGTATTTTTTGGATTTTTAAAACTATTTGTAATTAATTTAACAAAGAAATTAAAATAAAATAGAAAATAAAATAGAAATAAAAGGATACTGATCCTGTGTGGAAATTTATGAGGGAGTATGGTGTGCACGCGTGATCTGGAGCGTTGGATGAGTCATAAATGAGATCAGATGGTCCAGATGGTGAGGGAACATCACTTATGACGTGCCTGCAAAACACTGAAACCAAGGGTTATATTCAAAAAAACGCGCGCGTCAGAACCAATAGGGGGGTGACACGTCTTCGTCTTCAACCTTCAGACAAGACTTTTAATAGCACTTTCTTACCAAAAGCGCTGTAATTGGTTACTTACTAAACCTGCAAAATAGCGAATAGGGTCAAACGTACACATAAATTTGGCGCGACCTATCAGTTTAATTCGTTTGGTCCATGCGAATTCAATGGTACTAATTAGAACCTCTAATTTTGCCTAATTTAGAAAGCCCTAATTTTGAAGCTATGAACCCTAAAATGGTGGTTTCGTTTGTTCGTGTCCAAACTTCAATTAAGTTTCCAGAAATGATCTACACCTCAAACCAAACTCAATAGTATGTCTACATCTTGTTAAACATGTGTGAATAACCAGATACGAATTGATTTTAGTTTGAACAAATTTTGACCTGTGTAGCTCGATTCAGTGAGCTTCAAGGCTTGTAATTGATTGAGATAGTTTCAGTGATGTTCAGGGAAGGTGTATGAATGCTTAGTTTGTATTGAAATGGACTGAAATTACAAATTCGAATTTGAGTTTTCTTTGAATTTTTTTCAAGTGATTACAAGTATTATGAGCTTATGTATGCTTCTGAACTCGCATCCTTTTGTTACTGAACTATGATAGCTTATTTATAAGCATTGAGTGCTTACAATTGAAGCTAAGAAGTGTCTTTAGTTGCCTTTGTTGAAACTTTGGTTTTTTTAATATAAAAAACCTTGAATTCTTGACCAAGTCATCTTACCTTCAATGCACCTGCCTTGCCCTTCAATTCTCTGCAGAAAGATGAAGATTCTTTGAGGTGAGTCATGCTTGATTTGTAAGCTAACCATTATCCATGCATTTTCCTTTTAATTTTAATCTTAAAATAAGATAAAATCATGCAAAAATGGATAAAAAAGGTATGGGCTTAGTCTTGGTCGTGGGAGGCCCATAACATCATGGAAATGATGTTTGAATGCTGAAAACTTGGCCCCATTTGGAAAAAATACATTTTTGAGCAATGTTGATTTCATGTATTTTCCCAAAATTTAGCCAACTTCAACAAGGTGTAAATCCTTCAATTTTTGTCATATGAAGGAGATCTTGCACTTTTTGGAAACCTCAAAGAGTCCTCTAACCAATGCCTTTGGTCTCATGTCAAAATGATTTTTGAAGCTCCTTGTGTGTCCTTTTGAAAAAAGTGTCTTTTTGTTGACTTTGAAAATGACCTGTAATGTCTTTGATCATATATTTCAAATGGTGAATCCAATGACCATGGGATCAATGGCATTTGAAAGATAATTGAATTTCCTTCAAAACAAGCTTTGGTTTGAATTTTTTGGATGAAGGATGAGAGAGTTATGATCAGTCAAAGTTGAGTTGACTTTTCAGGCAAAAACCCTAATTTTGAATCTTAGGGTTTTGTTGATTTTTTATCTTTCCTTGATGAATTATGATTATCCAATGATCAAATGATGAATCCTTTTACAAAATATAGACTTTGACAAAAAATTTCATTTTTGACTGTCTGTTGACTTTTTTGGTCAAACGGGTCGTCTGTTGACTGTTTGGGCTGCTGACGGTGCGTCTGAGTGAATTGAAGTTTGAAAATTTGTATGATGGTACTTTGAGATATATGGATGTGTATGAAATCCATTTGAGCTCTCAAAAACTTGTTGCTCCTGTAAAAACAAGAAAAACCCTGATTAGGGACTGTTTGTGTAGGAGACAGTTAAGCGTACCTGATTTTTGTGCAGTGTTGAGTCTCTGCTAATCGCGTGATATTCAGAAGACTTCTAGAACAAAAATCTTGGAATTTTGAATTGTGAAAGATTGATTTGATTGATGGTACAAAACACTGAGAATTGTACTGCCAGCAGTTTGGCTGTCGACTGACTGTCCAGGTATTGATGTAGCAGTTAGAGTGAAAAAATCAACAGTCAAAGTTAATTTTCTTTTTTGTTGTTTTTGTTTTTGTTTTATGTGAAAAATGAAAGTTTATTTACATGACTTGTTAAAAACACAGACGTAATAAATAACTAATATTTACGATATGCGGGCAAAATTACCGATAATAACCCTGAAAATCATTTAATGCACAGAAATAGGAATATTTGACTGGCAGAAAACACACAAAATATTATCTTAGTAATCAAGCAATATTATGACAAATAGTACAATATTTAATACTGACAGTACAAATATTACATACTATATTGAACAGTACGACGAATAAACGGTACATTTAAGAAATAAGAAATACGGTAAATTTTAAGAATGACGATTAATGACCCATGCTATGAACAATAACATGTAGATGATTGGGAGTGCAACCATTGCAGGTCCACACTCTTCAGGACTATGCAGGCAGAAGAAAGTCATGATCACCGTAGCAATGGTGATGACTGTAAGAAACAGTGTCTCTATCCACTTTGCCATTCTTGTCAGGGAAGAAGAGGAAATTGATATGAGGTAGGAATTTGAAAGATGAGTTGGAATTTGATGTGAGATTTTATGAAAGAAAATGAGAGGTATTTATAGAATGGAAAGAAGGAAAGAGACGTTGGGGAATGATGTGATTCCGTACAAAAGGAAAATTTGAGTGAAAGTAAGATTTGAAATAAAGTGGATGATAGTGTTGGGAAAAAAGAGAGATTTGATTTTTGAAAAAGAGATATGAAAAGATTTTTTGAAAATAATGGAATATAGTACAAAAATTAGTGGGAAACAAAAGATAATAATAATCTACTTGTTACCAGTACAGTCTGAGTTTCCTGATTCTGCGCCTGCAAAAGATTTAACTCTGTACCAATTGTGTCAGTACTATTTATCTGTAAATAAATAAATAGCATGTGTGAAGTAATAAACAGTATTTGGCGTTTGCGTAAGAATAAATTCAACTGCAAGCCAAATTACTGTATAAGAAAAATTCTAAAAACTAAGTGTTTCATATGTCAGGATATTTGTTGAAATAAAAATCCATGATTATATGAGACTCTTAATTTTCAGATTGGAGTTTTCTTGAAAAAAGATGTGGGCAAATTTTGGGGTATAACAGTTGCCCCTATTCAAGCTTCTTAAACCTGAAGAGATTGTCTGAAATCTGAAGGTAGAAGATGATTGAATATTTAGATGCCCTGAAAATTTGCACTTACCTTGATCAGAAGAGATGTTGGAAGTTGCATTTGAATGTCGTCTGCGAAATGTTGTGGGCAGATTGAAACATTACCTGAGATGGGCTTTCAGATGCCACCCGGCAATTGTGTTGATGGTCTGTTAATCAGAATGAATCCATTGATTATATCTTGATGAAGGATTTGGAAGTCTTTGTGTCGACCGTTTCGGAACCGTCCAAGATTACCGCTTTAAGTCTTGGAGGATGATTGCTACGGAACTTGTCCAAAGTTTTTCCGCTTTAGATTTTGATCATTGTGGAACCGTCTGAGGTATCAGCTTTAGATCTTTGATGTTAGATCATTCTGGAACCGTCTGAGGTATCGCTTTAGATCTGCAACGTTAGATCGTTCTGGAACCGTCTGAGGTATCGCTTTAGATCTGCAATGTTAGATCGTTTTGGAACCGTCTGAGGTATCAACTTTAGATCTGTGATGCTAGATCGTTCTGGAACCGTCTGAGGTATCGCTTTAGATCTGCAACGTTAGATTGTTCTGGAACCGTTTGAGGTATCAACTTTAGATCTGTGATGCTAGATCGTTCTGGAACCGTCTGAGGTATCAACTTTAGATCTGTGATGCTAGATCGTTCTGGAACCGTCTGAGGTATCAACTTTAGATCTGTGATGCTAGATCGTTCTGGAACCGTCTGAGGTATCAACTTTAGATCTGTGATGCTAGATCATTCTGGAACCGTCTGAGGTATCAACTTTAGATCTGTGATGCTAGATCGTTCTGGAACCGTCTGAGGTATCAACTTTAGATCTGTGATGTCTGTTTTTGAGTTGGTAAGTGATCAGAATGAATCTTCGGCTTGATTATATCTGAGAGAACTGTTCATGGAATTCAGGTGAACACTGCATGTGATTGAGAACATCTTTGTTGAAGATATCCGTCTACCTGAAAAATCAAGTTAGTGATATGCAATGTTTATGATGCATGTAAATGTGAGATATTCCCGGAGAAATATGCATGTGATGTTGTGTATGAATATGCGTATGAATATGCGAGATGTGAATGTGAATATGTGATGTATGAATATGTGAGATGTCAAGATTCTATTTGGGAAAATAAATTTCCGCCAGTCATCTGGATATGACTATATTGTGATCGTTGATGATCTTTTGTCTTGTTTGAGTACCCTCGGCTGGGGAAATTCTTTGAGAACCCTGGTACTCTGTTGAAGGATCTTTGAATATCACTTGGGAATGAAAGGTAGCTGGAAGTTCTGATGCCCTTTCAAATGGGAATGAGGAAGATGCATAATCCTCCGATGCACTATCTGACCAAGCCCGGGCGCGGGGATCACACCTTCTGAAGATAGTAATCTGGAACAACCCTGCTGGGGAATAAGACTTCTTTTGAAGAGAAAATCTTTTTGAGGAATTCGCTGAGAAATGTGTTTCTCTTGGCGATTTTCTTCTGATGGAATGATGTCCAGATAGTTGGGACATTTCCTGAATGCTATTCCTGTTTTTCCTGGTAAACATCAATCATATTCAAATGCACATGTTCATTCAAAATTATCATTGGGACGCTTACGTATTTAAAACAGAACAAGTGAAAATAGTGATTTTTGAGCCTAAGCTGCATTGATTTTTGAAAAAGAGCCATGATAGGCTGGTTAGCACAGGGAGACAACAATCCTAGAAGTAGGAAACTGTCAGAAAGTTTTGAAAAATATTTATGAAGATAAATAGCTATGTGAAAATGATCCAGTCAAGTTTCAACTCTGCTATTGCCAATCTGTCTTCGAGCATCTCATCCCTCACTTGTTGGAAGAAAGTGATTGGACTGATCGGTGTCTTTGAGGTGTTGAATCTTGATGGTGAGTAGGCAGCTGAACGGAACACTGTTGTATGCTTCATTCCCTAACTTTTGCCTAGGCCGCCCTTTCAGGTTTTCAGCCTACCGGGATAGTATTTGTTTAGTCTCTAATTTTTGCCTGGACCGCCCTTTCGGGTTTTCAATCCACCGAGACGCTCATTTTTTTGCCTAAGTTGCCCTTTCAGGTTTTCAACTTAGCGAGCTGTTTTTTTTTTCTTTTTAAGAGAAGTATTTTTTGACTATGTCCGCATTCACAGGGTGTGGGAAATCCTCGCCATCCATGGTGGTAAGCAACATGGCGCCGCCGGAGAATATTTTCTTGATTATGAATGGTCCCTCGTAGGTGGGAGTCCATTTGCCTCTGGGATCACCTTGTGGTAAGATGATGCGTTTGACAACCAAGCCACCAGTTTGGTATGCTTGGCTTTTGACCTTTTTGTTGAAGGCTTTGATCATACGCTTTTGGTATAGCTGACCATGACAAATAGCTGCGAGCCATCAATCAAGTTTATCTGGTCCAACCGTGTTTGAATCCAATCGTCTTCGTCTAGATTGGCTTCTTTCATAATCCTTAGGGAAGGAATCTGAATTTCAATTGGAAGAACTGCCTCCATACCATAGACTAAGGAGAATGGAGTTGCCCCTGTTGAGGTACGCGCAGATGTGCGATAACCATGAAGGGCAAAAGGCAACATCTCATGCCAGTCTTTGTAGGTTACTGTCATTTTTTGTATGATTTTCTTGATGTTCTTGTTGGCAGCTTCCACCGCGCCGTTCATCTTTGGTCGATATGGAGAGGAATTATGATGCTTGATCTTGAACTGTGTGCAAAGTTCAGTAATCATTCTGTTGTTTAGATTTGTGCCATTGTCTGTGATAATCCGTTCAGGGATACCGTACCGACAAATGAGATTGTATTTGATGAACCGGGCCACCACATTCTTGGTAACAGAAGCAAATGAAGCTGCTTCTACCCACTTTGTGAAGTAGTCAATAGCGACCAGGATAAAGCGATGTCCGTTGGAGACAGTAGGTTTGATTTCTCCAATCATATCAATACCCCACATTGCAAAAGGCCAAGGAGCCGTCAGGACGCTTAATGGAACTGGAGGTACATGTACTTTGTCAGCGTATATCTGGCATTTGTGACATGTTCGGGAGTGATGATGGCAGTCTGTTTCCATGGTAGACCAGTAATAACCTGCTCTCAGGATCTTTTTAGCCATTGTATGTCCACTGGAATGAGTACCGAAGGCACCATTGTGTATTTCTTCCATGATCTGTTCTGCTTCCTTCTTGTTTACACAGCGAAGTAAAGTCGAGTCATGGTTGCGTTTGTATAAGGTTCCATTTCTTAGAAAGAATTTGGCAGCAAACCTCCTTAGAAACTTTCTGTCGTTAATGGATGCCCCTTCAGGGTACTCCTGAGCTTCGAGATATCTTTTTACTTCATGGAACCATGGTTTTTCCTCGGTTCCTTCGGTATTGATCTCATTGCAATAGGATGGTTCATCTTGCCTGTAAATGGTGATCATAGGCGCCTCGTTGTCCCACCTGACTTTGAACATGGATGACATGGTAGCTAAAGCATCAGCTAGTTGATTTTCCTCGCGTGGGATGTGTTCGAAAGTGATTTCTTCGAAGTAAGGAATCAAACTCAGCACATATTCTTTGTAAGGAATTAGATTTGGGTGCTTTGTGTCCCATTCCCCTTTGACTTGGTAGATTACCAAGGCCGAGTCTCCGTAGACTTCCAGGAATTTGATTCTTAGATCGATTGCAGCT